>NC_136270.1:100296139-100494065 GCF_964187855.1 Myxine glutinosa
CTTATTTATTTTCTTTTTCATCTGGGCAATATCTCAGGCACCTTTTGAGCTAGTAGGCTCCACACACAACACACACACACCCACACATACACACACACACACACACACACACACAACACACACACACACACACAACACACACATACACACACACACACACGCGCGCACACACACAAACACAAGACAACTGCCTTATTTTCCCCTTCGGCTCCACACGCACACACACACACACACACACACACACGCACGCACACACACACACACACACACACACACACACACACAGACACACACACAGACACACACACATACACACACGCACACACACATACACACACAACGCACACACATACACACACACACCACACACACACACACACACACACACACACACACACACGACACACACACATACATACACACACACACACACAAACAAGAACGAGGCAAGAAAGAGGGAAAGGCACAAACTGAGGAGCATGAAGCTGACAAGCTCCAGCTTTGTGCTCTTCGGAACATGCACAATGCTGCGTCATCACCAAGGGAAGAGTGTGGGCCAGAGTGTGGGCCAGAGTCAGAGTGAGCCAGTGGCTAGAAGGGGAGTGGTGGTCAGGGCGCTAGTGGATCCAAGCTTGAGATTGTGAGCTGGTCCAAGAGAGCATCAGACTCAATTAGACAGAGGATTAATTGAGATAGAGACTCTGTTGGGGCCAGGGTTTTACACCCAGCCCCATTGTGTCACAAGTCTCAGCCTTCCGAAGCTCACCAATCACAGAGCACAATGGTCTCTGCCGCCAGGAGTTGCACCAATGAGACCCCAGTGATTCCACCAATCACGGTCCAAGGCCCTCTGGAATCCCCACCCTTAGGGTCCCCACAAGTTTCCGCCCCGAGTGGATCTAGCAATCAGGCCTGAGGAATTCCTGCCCTGAGGGTCCATGAGTGTTTCAGTTGTGGACAGCAGAGGATGAGTTTATCTCCCTCTGTAGGTGTTAGAGGGTGTGTTCCGTGTCACCCTGTACTGCACGATTCAGCAGTGTGGTTCCACAGAGGGGAAAAATAGACAGGATGCATTTACCTGTAGCTCTCTCTAAATCAGACAAACCCCACTCCATATTCCAAGCCTGGCTAGCTGCAGTGCTAAAGTCCCCTTTCCCTCAACACACCTTACAACAGGTAAGAATTTAAACCTGTCTCCTTCCTCCAAATCCTGGTGGCGTCTGGTCAAATCCGTTTCTGGTGTCTGTTCCCACTCCATCCGCTCCCTTACCTCAAATGCAGTTCAATGGAATACTGCTCTCCCCTATGGGCCGGTGCTCCTGCCTCACACCTAGCTCGGCTTCACGCTGTTGAAACCAAAGCTTTCAGAATCATTGGAATCTCCTGCGATGAAGCTAACTCCGAGGGCCTCTCACTCACTCACCGCAGACAGGTTGGTGGTCTTTCTGTGTTCGACCGACTCCTCTCCTGCCTTGCTCCCCCAGCTCTCTCTGGGCTCTGTCCCCCAAATATTCCTGCAGGTCGCACAAGATCTGCCAGAAACCGTCTTATGGTTAAACTAATCTTATGGTTAGTTAAACTAATCCATAACCTCTTATGGTTGAATTGCCAAAATCAAGACTCTCTGCTCACCTTCACTCTTTCATTCCCCTTTTCTCCTGCCTCTGGAACAAACTCCCTCACTCTCTTCAATCCCACTCCTCCCTCCAGGTCTTTAAAACAGCTGTTCACCACCATCTCCTATCTTCCCCTATCCAAAACCCTGATCATTTCTACCCCCGTTAATTCACCCCAGATCCACTTTTTTGAAATTCCGACTTCTTTCCTGGAAGTCCTAGCAGTGTCCATGTGTTTTATACCTCTCCCACCCCCCACCCCCAACTCCCTCTTTCCACGCCACCTCCCCCCAAGCCCTCTCCCTCCCACAGATCTCCCGATGTCCCTGCTCTCAAATGTTGTGTTTGTGTCCTTCCCCCTCTCTCCCCATCTTGTCTACCGCTCCCCATTATTTTGTGTTTTATGTGTCGGTTTGACTTTTTGTGTGATTAATGTTCGCTCTTTCACGAGCCTCGATCTTGTATGCAATTTTTTTTTTTTTTAAATAAATTCCCCACCTACATGAACATACATGGCGTATTCGGCCTTAATCGAAGTATTACCATTTTCCACCAAATGTATAAATGTAATAGTTTTCTCTGCAGATATAAACTGCAATAAAGATGAATGCTTTCAGTCATGGCCGAGTGTCCTTTTGCTCACGATATTAACCTCAATAAAAAGATGGGATATTAATAGGGGAGGGAGAGGGTGCCATGCAGCAGGTAATTCCACGCATTCATGTTTTTTGAAACTGGAGAGCACAACTGTGGCCATGATAGGTGCCACCACCTAGCCTTGTAAATGACACTTTACAGATGTGAATCATGCCATTTCCTTTCAGTGTGCATTCGTTTGAGAGATGAGAACATTTTTACCTGCGCCACCAAAGGTGGACGGAGGTTATGTTTTCACCCGTGTCTGTTTCTCTGCCCGTTTGTCTGTGAACAAAATATCTCAAAAAAGGTTATGGACAGATTCGGACGAAATTTGGCAGAGATGTAGCGTATGTGACAAGGACGAAATGATTCGATTTTGGTGAAGATCCGGATTCGGATCCGGCTACAATAATCTTTTAAGTGATTCTTCACCATTGGGAGATAGGGCCAAAAACGATATATATCGGGATATCTCAAAAAGTTGTAGATGGATTTGGACAAAACTTGGTGGACCGGTTGTGTGTCTGACGAGGACGATTCGATTAGATTTTGGTGAAGTTCTGAATATGGATTCGGATATGAGAATTATTTAATTTTTAAACTGATTCTTCACCATTGGGAGATAGGGCCAAAAACGATGCATAGCAGGATACCTCAAAAAGTTATGTATGGATTTGGCCAAAACTTGTTGGACAAGTTGTGTGTGTGACAAGGAAGAATCGATTCAATTTTGGTGAAGGTCTGGATCCGGATCCGGCTAGTATAATTTTTTAAGTGATATGGCCAACCAGGTGGAGGTACACTCTCTACAGAGTGCCGTTCTAGTTTCTGCAGTTTCCATCGTAATCGAAAGTAGTTTATAGATCAAGGATTTAGAAACGCTCTGAGAGCTGCGACTCTCCCACAGCCACAGGTCTGCTGAAGTGTTCTATAACTCAATAATGCGAAGGCGAGTCTGGGCATACCCGGGCGGCCTGGGCGAGCCCGGTACAGTGATCGCTCCCTGGTTGCGTCTTCGGCAGGTGTAAGGCGATTGTGTATGCTCAGCGGCAACCGCTACACGCGCCCCCCCAGAATCGAGTTGCACCGGCAGGGTCAAGTTAAGGGGGGTCCTGATGACCCGGCCGAAGCGACCCCTGGAGGGTTGTGGGGGGGGGGGGTCTGGTGTGGTGGTGGGTGGTCGAGCGGGGTGAACCATGGATGGGGGGCGGCCTCGCCGCGGAGGAAGGGCCAACCGTGGTGGTTGGTCGACGTCCAAGTGCGCCAGCTTGAAGCGGTCCACCGAAATCCGGTCCGACCTGCCGCCGACGTCGACGACGAAAGACTTGTCGTCCCGTCGCAGGATCCGGAAGGGCCCGTCGTACGGCGGCCGGAGTGGCCCCCGGTGTGCGTCATGACGCACAAAAACGTACTCCGCTTTGCGAAGCGCTGGGGGGACATAGGACCAGGGTTGAGCCGACCGAGGGGCTGGTCAAGTCCTCGGGGGAGGCTGCCGAGGTTCCTCGCGGACCTCCCAAGGTTGCAGTTCACGGGTGCAGTGCCGAGAAGGCTCGAGCAGCGCTCGGCCTCGGTGCACGCGAACAGCGGTTGAGCCAACCAAGGGGCTGGTCAAGGCCTCGGGGGAGGCTGCCGAGGTTCCTCGCGGGCCTCCCGAGGATGCGGGGTCGGAGAAGTAGTTGCGTGAGTGGCGAGCAGAGGTAGCAGTTGTCGTTGCAGCAGTTGGAGTTGCGGGAGTGGCGAGCAGCAGTGCGCGCGAAGGCGACGAAGTAGCCGTGTCGCCAACGCCTTGTAACGGCGTTCCTTCAGAGGGTTCCGGAGCAGGCTCGCCCCTCTAGTCGTAGAGGAGGAACCAAGCGCGGTGCGCGAACCACATGGCCGCTTGTCGTTGCTAAAACTCCGGCAGTGCGATCGAAACTGCCGTGTTCGTTTGCAGCCCCCGAATCCGTTCGGGGGTAGCCGAGGTCACCAGTTTAGGAGTCGTGGACGGCGAGAGAACGAGGCCATTTGGTTGAGTTCAAAGCATGTTTATTTGTACAGAACCCAGCACACTCTGTAAAGCCCGTTTATCGGTTAGCGATATATATATGCAATCAAACACGGCGAGAGTGGGCGTGCCCGGGCAGTCTGGGCGAGCCCGGGAAAGGCAAGTCTGGACATGCCCGGGAAAGGCGAGACTGGGCGTCTCTGGGCGGTCTGGGCGAGCCCGGGAAAGGCGAGTCTGGACACGCCCGGGAAAGGCGAGTCTGGGCATGCCCGAGTGGCCTGGGCGAGCCTGGGAAAGGCGAGTCTGGGCATGCCCGGGAAAAGCTAGTCTGGGCATGCCCGGGAAAGGCGAGACTGAGCGTCTCTGGGCGGTCTGGGCGAGCCCGGGAAAGGCAAGTCTGGACATGCCCGGGAAAGGCGAGACTGAGCGTCTCCGGGCGGTCTGGGCGAGCCCGGGAAAGGCGAGTCCGGACACGCCCGGGAAAGGCGAGTCTGGGCATGCCTGAGCGGCCTGGGCGAGCCTGGGAAAGGCGAGTCTGGGCATGCCCGGGAAAGGCGAGTCTGGGCATGCCCGGGAAAGGCGAGTCTGGGCATGCCCGGGCGGCCTGGGCGAGCCCGGTACAGTGATCGCTCCCTGGTTGCGTCTTCGGCAGGTGTAAGGCGATTGTGTATGCTCAGCGGCAAGCGCTACAAACTCGTGAAAGTTATGGACGTCCAATTAATTGCATAACTGTGAGTTGTGTCGTCCTTTAAAATGAGCAAATATCATATGTAAACAGAGGTGGTTTGATCGAGAGGAAGGAACGAGGTCAGAATACCTTCGAAGTGTTAAATGGCTGGTTTAAGTCGTGATTTTAACAACTTTTGAGGCTGTTTGAAGATGATTAAAGGAAAATTATTCGAATATTTCCTTTTGGAGAATTACTCAAAGAAATCCACAATGAGAGAAACTCAAGTGAGCTCAATGTGACGCTGAACGGAGGGATGGAGACGGCACAGTGAGGGAAAGAAAGCACAAATGTTGGGATGGATCAGAAGGGCATGCCCTCTACGACGTCCGCCTCTCCGGCATATAAAGTGGGCAATTCAATCACTTGATTCGGGCAGTGAACGGTCACGACCTCGTTGTCTCTTGTTGTCCTGTTTGTTTTTCATGTGAGGTTGTGAACGGTCCGCCCCCTCCTAGGCTCGTGTAGTGGTAGAGACCTGGGAGCTATAGACAGGATTTCTGGCATCCTTCTCATCGGCCTTACCTCTCCCCGTCTCCCCTCCTCTTGCCCTTCCCCTTCCCCTCCACCCCCCCAAACATTCATCTCACTAAAATTCACCAAATGTCTGTCCGTCTGTTCGAAGGTACCGCAAAAACGGCTCAACCGATCGAAACGATATTTTGGGTGGGTAATCCTGGTATCTCCAGCAGTAAAATAGGCTATTTAGTTTTCCCAATTTCAGCTTTGGTCTCCAGCATTCTCAGCAAGGTGAACAAGGACGATCAAGGATTCAAGGATTCAAGGATTCAAGGTGATCTGGTGAACAAGGACGTGACACAGCTGCACACCAGTCTCGGAGGCAGTCCGAGGAATACAGATCTGGTGAACAAGATAGTAACACAGCATATTTACCGATATGAACAGTGATGTGGCTTTTATTGAAATTCCACACATACTGTTTGGATGTGCTTTGATGATTTCCGTGTGATACGATTCAACGGATGTTTATATGAATCGTTTAAATTTAAAAAAAGCCTTTAATTTCTGATATTTTGCCATTTAATTTGGGCTTCCCAATTGAAGCCCCGCCCCTAGGGCAGGTACCGTTGCGAGTTCAGGAAAAACAGAAAAATGAAACCTCATGAAGGTGCTCAGAATCCAGTCACCATGAACCCCACATTGACTGGTTCTCAGCACGATGAACCCCACATTGACTGGTTCTCAGCACGATGAACCCCATATTGACTGGTTCTCGGCATCATGATCCCCACATTGAGGTGGTTCTCGGCACCATGAACCCCACATTGAGGTGGTTCTCGGCACCATGAACCCCACATTGAGGTGGTTCTCGGCACCATGAACCCACATTGATGTGGTCCTCAGCACCATGAACCCCACATTGACTGGTTCTCAGCACGATGAACCCCACATTGACTGGTTCTCGGCATCATGAACCCCACATTGAGGTAGTTCTCGGCATCATGAACCCCACATTGAGGTGGTTCTCGGCACCATGAACCCCACATTGAGGTGGTTCTCGGCACCATGAACCCCACATTGAGGTGGTTCTCGGCATCATGAACCCCACATTGACGTGGTTCTCAGCAACATGAACCCCACATTGACTGGTTCTCAGCATCATGATCCCCACATTGACTGGTTCTCACCACCATGAACCCCATATTGACGACTGGTTCTCAGCATGAACCCCGCATTGACTGGTTCTCAGCATGAACCCCGCATTGACTGGTTCTCAGCACCATGAACCCCGCATTGACTGATTCTCAGCACCATGAACTTCGCATTGACTGGTTCTCAGCACCATGAACCCGGCATTGACGTGGTTCTCAGCACCATGAACCCCGCATTGACTAGTTCTCAGCATCATGAACCCCGCATTAACGTGGTTCTCAGCACCATGAACCCCACATTGACTGGTTCTCAGCATGAACCCCGCATTGACTGGTTCTCAGCATGAACCCCGCATTGACTGGTTCTCAGCACCATGAACTTCGGATTGACTAGTTCTCAGCATCATGAACCCCGCATTGACGTGGTTCTCAGCACCATGAACCCCGCATTGACTAGTTCTCAGCATCATGAACCCCGCATTGACGTGGTTCTCAGCACCATGAACCCCACATTGACTGGTTCTCAGCATGAACCCCGCATTGACTGGTTCTCAGCATGAACCCCGCATTGACTGGTTCTCAGCACCATGAACCCCGCATTGACTGGTTCTCAGCATGAACCCTGCATTAACTGATTCTCAGCACCATGAACTTCGGATTGACTGGTTCTCAGCACCATGAACCCGGCATTGACGTGGTTCTCAGCACCATGAACCCCACATTGACTGGTTCTCAGCACCATGAACCCCACATTGACTGGTTCTCAGCACGATGAACCCCGCATTGACGTGGTTCTCAGCAGCATTAACCCTGCATTGACTGATTCTCAGCACCATGAACCCCACATTGACTGGTTCTCAGCACCATGAACCCCACATTGACTGGTTCTCAGCACCATGAACCCCGCATTGACTGGTTCTCGTCACCATGAACCCCGCATTGACTGGTTCTCAGCACCATGAACCCCGCATTGACGTGGTTCTCGGCACCATGAACCCCACATTGACGTGGTTCTCGTCACCATGAACCCCACATTGACATGGTTCTCAGCACCATGAACCCCACATTGACGTGGTTCTCGTCACCATGAACCCCACATTGACGTGGTTCTCAGCACCATCAACCCCACATTGACTGGTTCTCAGCAGGAACACCGCATTGACTTGTTCTCAGCACCATGAACTCCACATTGACTGGTTCTCAGCACCATGAACCCCACATTGACTTGTTCTCAGCACCATGAACCCCGCATTGACTTGTTCTCAGCACCATGAACCCCACATTGACTGGTTCTCAGCACCATGAATCCCACATTGACGTGTTCTCAGCACCATGAACCCCACATTGACTGGTTCTCAGCACAATGAACCCCGCATTGACTGTTTCTCATCACCATGAGCCCCGCATTGACGTGGTTCTCAGCACCAGGAACCCTACATTGACGTGGTTCTCAGCACCATGAACGCCGCATTGACTGGTTCTCAGCACCATGAACCCCGCATTGACTTGTTCTCAGCACCATGAACCCCACATTGACTGGTTCTCAGCACCATGAACCCCACATTGACGTGTTCTCAGCACCATGAACCCCACATTGACTGGTTCTCAGCACAATGAACCCCGCATTGACTGTTTCTCATCACCATGAGCCCCGCATTGACGTGGTTCTCGGCACCATGAACCCCACATTGACGTGGTTCTCGTCACCATGAACCCCGCATTGACGTGGTTCTCAGCACCAGGAACCCTACATTGACGTGGTTCTCAGCACCATGAACGCCGCATTGACTGGTTCTCAGCACCATGAACCCCACATTGACTGGTTCTCACCACCATGAACCCCGCATTGACTGGTTCTCGGCACCATGAACCCCACATTGACGTGGTTCCCGGCACCACGAACCCCACATTGACGTGGTTCTCGTCACTATGAACCCCACATTGACGTGGTTCTCAGCGCCAGGAACCCCACATTGACTGGTTCTCAGCACCATGAACCCCGCATTGACTGGTTCTCGGCAGCATGAACCCCACATTGACGTGGTTCCCGGCACCACGACCCCCACATTGACGTGGTTCTCGTCACCATGAACCCCACATTGACGTGGTTCTCGTCACCATGAACCCCACATTGACGTGGTTCTCAGCACCATGAACCCCACATTGACTGGTTCTCAGCACCATGAACCCCGCATTGACTGGTTCTCGGCACCATGAATCCCACATTGACGTGGTTCCCGGCACCACAAACCCCACATTGACGTGGTTCTCGTCACCATGAACCCCACATTGACGTGGTTCTCAGCGCCAGGAACCCCACATTGACTGGTTCTCAGCACCATGAACCCCACATTGACGTGGTTCTCAGCGCCAGGACCCCACATTGACTGGTTCTCGGCACCATGAACCCCACATTGACGTGGTTCCCGGCACCACGAACCCCACATTGACGTGGTTCTCGTCACCATGAACCCCACATTGACGTGGTTCTCAGCGCCAGGATCCCCACATTGACTGGTTCTCAGCACCATGAACGCTGCATTGACTGGTTCTAAGCACCATGAACCGCATTGACATTGACTAGTTCTCAGCACCATGAACCCCACATTGACGTGATTCTCAGCACCATGAATCCCACATTGACGTGATTCTCAGCACCATGAACCCTGCATTGACTGGTTCTCAGCACCAAGAACACCGCATTGACTGGTTCTCCTCACCATGAACACCACATTGACGTGGTTCTCAGCACCATTAACCCCGCATTGACTGATTCTCAGCACCATGAACCCCACATTGACTGGTTCTCAGCACCATGAACCCCATATTGACTGGTTCTAAGCACCATGAACCGCATTGACATTGACTGGTTCTCAGCACCATGAACCCCACATTGACGTGATTCTCAGCACCATGAATCCCACATTGACGTGATTCTCAGCACCATGAACCCCGCATTGACTGGTTCTCAGCACCATGAACCCCACATTGACTGGTTCTCAGCACGATGAACCCCGCATTGACGTGGTTCTCAGCACCATTAACCCCGCATTGACTGATTCTCAGCACCATGAACCCCACATTGACTGGTTCTCAGCACCATGAACCCCATATTGACTGGTTCTCAGCACCATGAACCCCGCATTGACTGGTTCTCGTCACCATGAACCCCGCATTGACTGGTTCTCAGCACCATGAACCCCGCATTGACGTGGTTCTCGGCACCATGAACCCCACATTGACGTGGTTCTCGTCACCATGAACCCCACATTGACATGGTTCTCAGCACCATGAACCCCACATTGACGTGGTTCTCGTCACCATGGACCCCACATTGACGTGGTTCTCAGCACCATCAACCCCACATTGACTGGTTCTCAGCAGGAACCCCGCATTGACTTGTTCTCAGCACCATGAACTCCACATTGACTGGTTCTCAGCACCAGGAACCCGGCATTGACGTGGTTTTCAGCACCATGAACCCCACATTGACTGGTTCTCAGCACCATGAACCCCACATTGACTGGTTCTCAGCACCATGAACCCCACATTGACTGTTTCTCATCACCATGAGCCCCGCATTGACGTGTTCTCAGCACCATGAACCCCACATTGACTGGTTCTCAGCACAATGAACCCCGCATTGACTGTTTCTCATCACCATGAGCCCCGCATTGACGTGGTTCTCAGCACCAGGAACCCTACATTGACGTGGTTCTCAGCACCATGAACCCTGCATTGACTGGTTCTCAGCACCATGAACCCCGCATTGACTTGTTCTCAGCACCATGAACCCCACATTGACTGGTTCTCAGAACCATGAACCCCACATTGACGTGTTCTCAGCACCATGAACCCCACATTGACTGGTTCTCAGCACAATGAACCCCGCATTGACTGTTTCTCATCACCATGAGCCCCGCATTGACGTGGTTCTCGGCACCATGAACCCCACATTGACGTGGTTCTCGTCACCATGAACCCCACATTGACATGGTTCTCAGCACCAGGAACCCCACATTGACTGGTTCTCAGCACAATGAACCTCACATTGACGTGATTATCAGCACCATGAACCCCACATTGACTGGTTCTCAGCACCATGAACCCCGCATTGACTGGTTCTCAGCCCCATGAACCCCACATTGACGTGGTTCCCGGCACCACGAACCCCACATTGACGTGGTTCTCGTCACCATGAACCCCACATTGACGTGGTTCTCAGCACCAGGAACCCCACATTGACTGGTTCTCAGCACCATGAACCCCGCATTGACTGGTTCTCGGCACCATGAACCCCACATTGACGTGGTTCCCGGCACCACGAACCCCACATTGACGTGGTTCTCGTCACCATGAACCCCACATTGACGTGGTTCTCAGCGCCAGGAACCCCACATTGACTGGTTCTCAGCACCATGAACCCCACATTGACGTGGTTCTCGTCACCATGAACCCCACATTGACGTGGTTCTCAGCACCAGGAACCCCACATTGACTGGTTCTCGGCACCATGAACCCCACATTGACGTGGTTCCCGGCACCACGAACCCCACATTGACGTGGTTCTCGTCACCATGAACCCCACATTGACGTGGTTCTCAGCGCCAGGAACCCCACATTGACTGGTTCTCAGCACCATGAAGCCTGCATTGACTGGTTCTCAGCGCCAGGAACCCCACATTGACTGGTTCTCAGCACCATGAACCCCACATTGACTGGTTCTCAGCGCCAGGAACCCCACATTGACTGGTTCTAAGCACCATGAACCCTGCATTGACTGGTTCTCAGCACCATGAACCCCACATTGACATGATTCTCAGCACCATGAATCCCACATTGACGTGATTCTCAGCACCATGAACCCTGCATTGACTGGTTCTCAGCACCAAGAACCCCGCATTGACTGGTTCTCGTCACCATGAACACCACATTGACTGGTTCTCGTCACCATGAACCCTGCATTGACTGGTTCTCGTCACCATGAACCCCAGATTGACTGGTTCTCAGCACCATGAACCCCACATTGACATGGTTCTCGTCACCATGAACCCCGCATTGACTTGTTCTCGTCACCATGAACCGCGCATTGACTGGTTCTCGTCACCATGAACTCCGCATTGACTGGTTCTCGTCACCATGAACCCCGCATTGACTGGTTCTCATCACCATGAACCCCGCATTGACTGGTTCTCATCACCATGAACCTCGCATTGACTGGTTCTCGTCACCATGAACCCCGCATTGACTGGTTCTCATCACCATGAACCCCACATTGACTGGTTCTCGTCACCATGAACCCCGCATTGACTGGTTCTCGTCACCATGAACCCCGCATTGACTGGTTCTCGTCGGCACCATGAACCCCGCATTGACTGGTTCTCATCACCATGAACTTCGCATTGACTGGTTCTCGTCACCATGAACCCCGCATTGACTGGTTCTCAGCACCATGAACCCCACATTGACTGGTTCTCGGCACCCTGAACCCCACATTGACTGGTTCTCGTCACCATGAACCCCACATTGACTGGTTCTCGTCACCATGAACCCCACATTGACTGGTTTTTGTCACCATGAACCCCACATTGACTGGTTCTCGTCACCATGATCCCCACATTGACTGGTTCTCAGCACCATGAACCCCACATTGATGTGGTTCTCGGCATCATGAACCCCACATTGACTGGTTCTCAGCACCATGCACCCCACATTGACTGGTTCTCGGTCATATTTCTCCTTTTGATCTCGCCCGAGGGGGCGGGTCCCCTCGTCCCTCCTTACCACGTGGCGAACATAACTACCAAGTTTGATGAATATCTGCACAACTGTTTTGGAGAAGATATCGAAGCCCCCCCCCCCCCGCCCCCACCCGTTGTTTATTTGCTACGCTGTGTTCGCGAAGCGAAAAGCGGGGCTTATCCATTCAGGTGCGTAGTTGTGCCGTATGTGTTTGCATTTTAAAAATTCATTTTCTCGGCCACCATTGGTCCGATTGACACGAAATTTTACCATCGAAGCGCCTCTGCCTTTATAATTTTTTTTATTCATAATTATGACGTCATAGATCACGTGGTGCGGACGCCACCTTGGAAAAAAGTTACACCTCTATATCTCCCAAATCGCTCAATGGAAAAAATTTAAACATGGCTCATTGTCAAGTACTCACCATGTGGAATACATTATGTTGATGGTGATGTCATCTGTGCCTTCGTTATGACGTCATAATTCGACAAGTACAACACATCCAATCATTGTGAATTTTTTTTCTCAGCAACTGTTGGTCTGATGGGCACGAAATTTGTACCATAGGAGCCTCTTAATTAATATTTTTGTTATTATCATAATTAAATTAATTAAAATTAATATTTATGACATCATAGGAGCCTCCTCCTAATTAAAATTTATATTATAATTAATAATTTGTACCTCCTGTAAAATATTGTTATGTCGGGGGGGTAAAGGAATATCTAGAGCCAGGTAGATCTGGATAGGTAACATGCTTCGACTGTCGCGATAGGGAATCTACCCTGTAATAAGTTCCGTGTTTTTAGGTGGTTTGTCGGGGAAGTGTATACCTGTGAACATACAAGGATGTTTGGGTGTTAAATAGTGGAGGGACTAAGATAAGCCTCTGTGTGTCAGACCTGGTAATCATTCCTTTGTCCCTTATGGCAACGCACACATATAAACACTTAGATAGGCCCTTAGTGCAACATTAATTAGTTCCCTTCCCTCACAATGACCTAGGAAGAAGACCGGCAGGAAGCCAGATCGAGGCACTGCCGGATGGCCGCCGCCGGCCACACCACCGGCTGGCCTAGCAACATCGCGTGAGACGAGTTGTAACCCACGCCACAGGGAACATGTGATTGGTTGGCGCGGAACGTGTGATTGGTTGGCGCGGAAGGCGCGAACCTCCAGCCATTCAGGGAGGGAAGGTGCTAGAAGGTTCGGTGAATGGCGGGAAGCTACGAGGCGCTGATTGGGGAGATGCGCCAGAGCTGACGTGACACGCAAGGTTATAAAAGAACGCGCTGGACGACATTTGCTGGCTGGGCGCTGCACTTTGTCTTTGTCTTTTTGTCTCTCTTCGCGCTAGACCACGTGTTGGAGATCGGCCCCTTCAGGTTGGAGATTGGCTTCGTATGGGGATCGCTGGCCCTGCATTGGACGCATGGTGCTTTTGATTCAGCATGGTGCTTTTGGTTCCTTGTGGTGCATTGGTACTAGAGCAAGGGACCTTGTGGTGTGCCACGGAGCGAGTTGCATCGAAGGTTGGCGAAGCGTGCGAGCGAGCGGATGAAGGGTTTCTTCGTGCTCGGAGCTTGGAGCCGGACGGGGCCGCGTTGATTGACGGACAGATAAGGACGCACCACATTTCCCCGTACACGACGAGACATTTCTTTTATTGGCGCTGAGGAAGCGCCTTTAGCGATTGACTTCCAGCCAGTGTAACGCTAATTCCTGTCACAGGAATTCTGAGATCATATAAGTGGGCGTGGCAGTTCCTGATTGGTTCGTGTTGGGGAACGCCTTCTCGCTGCCGACGTGACGTAAATTCGCGCACGCGCACTGGTGATTGGCGCTGAGGAAGCGCCTCTAGCGAATGACTTCCAGCCAGTGTAACGCTAATTCCTGTCACAGGAATTCTGAGATCATATAAGTGGGCGTGGCAGTTCCTGATTGGTTTGTGTTGGGGAACGCCTTCTCGCTGCCGACGTGACGTAAATTTGCGCACGCGCACTGGTGAAGCTTACTCGATCTTACTCGATCCCATATTACATGTACTTTCATTGCATACAAATTATACTTCCTCCTAGAAATTCCATGCCCGAACCTCAGCGCAATCCAAGAGGATTCACTTGTTAATTCAGTCCTTTGTTCATTTCTGAAGTGAGGTGTGTGGGATCCCAATTTAGGATCATTATTTATTTACCGTCACGTTCCTTGTTCTTAGGTTCCCGGAATAAACGTGTTTCTTTTTGTATATTTTACCCTGCATTTTCGTTCGAGTTCATTCCCTCTACAGGTACGCGCTTTTGCCGCTTCTTCCTCTTCCCTGCTTCTTTCCGTGGTTGACAGCAAAATCCGTATTTGATCGTCGCCTCCATTAAAGCCGTTCGAGCCATCCGCGAGCCCTGGTGTTAACCTTGAGGGATTCGCATGACAATATTTTAATAATAATTATGACGTTATAGGTCACGTGGTACAGGCGCCATCTTGGAAAATCGAAAATTGTTGCATCTCCATATCTCTGAAACTGCTCCGTGGAAAAAATTGAAACGTGGCTCATTGTCAACTACTCCCCATGGGGAATAAGACGTGTTAGTGATGATGTCATCGGTCCTTCATTATGATGTCATAATTCGACAAGTATAACGCTTCATCCGATCAGTATGAATTTTTTTCTCTGCAACTGTTGGTCTGCTGAACACGAAATTTTCACCACAGAAGCATCTCCTCCTGTAGAATATTTTCATGATAATTGTAATGTAATAGGCCACGTGGTACAGGCGCCATCTTGGAAAACTGAAAAACGTTACACCTCTATATCTCCAAAACTGCAATATGGAAAAAATTGAAATGTGGCTCATTGTAAAGAACTACATATGGGGAATAGGTGTTAACGATGACGTCATTGGAGGCGTAATTATGACGTCTTAATTTGACAGGGACAATGCTTAGTCTGATCAGTTTGAAATTTATTGAGTGTGATCTATGCAACAATTATATTAGAGAATATAAATTTATGATGTAATCGCTCAGGTGGTCTGGCAGCCATATTGGATCAAAGGAAAAAAAACGTTCAAAAACAGAAGAGTTGGCTCGCACCAAGTTGACTGCGCCGGGTAAGTATTCTATGAATACCATCTAGTTTATTTAAGTGAGTGAATCATATATGGGATTGTAGAATGGTTCATATCGGTAGCACACTGACACCTGTCAGGTGTCTAACCTGCGAGATTACTCACGTGGCGTACTGTCGGATTGGTGCATCGCATGCAGGGCGAAGTGTACCATCGCTCAGGTGAACGTTAAGTCAGGTGTCTGGGGGGGGGGGGGGGGTGGTGGAGTACTGCCTCTGTGACACAATCACGCTCAATAAATGCTGCAACCAGCAGCCTGATAAGTCTGTGTAAGCATCAATGAAAGAAAAAAATTGTCCTGGAATTAAATAACTACTTTAATGGAATTCTGGAAATGAATCGTGTATTTTAAACCCAATGGTTCCATAACTTTCGCTTTTCCTTCTGGAATAGCCTTCCACTTTGAAGCTGCTTCAGATAATTCAAGGTTGTTAAATTGATCCTGGAACTGACATTTGGGTAATGAAGGGGAGTCCTTGGCACCACATTGACCCCCCCCCCCCCGGGAAGGGCAAAGGGAAGTGATAGGAGGGGGCAGCATGAGTGCAGGAGCCCTCACGGAAATGGGACATTGAACCGCACTCTGTGCTTTCTGATATTACAAATTTGTAAAGTGAATATGTGTGCTGGGCACAGATGCTGTGGCTTGGCGAACATCCATGGTGCCTGGAACAGCAACCACAGAGGTGATTTTACACTCAGTTCGGTAATTCATTCATTCATTTCAGTTTATTGAAATAATTAAATACTGGACAAGGCAGTCCGAAGACTGAAATTTGTCAAGTTTACAATAAAAAAAAGTATTTCATAAAACTTACAAATGTATATAAAAATAATCATAATCATATAAAATTACATTAATCAAAATATCAAAATAAGTAAAAGGAATAAATAAACATGCATAATCAAACAACAATAAAAAAATATATAATTCTACCAACAAAATAACCTAAAATAGCAGAAAACTTAAGAAGATCAACAAACAAATCATCAATGTTATTGATTTTATTCACCTACATAACAGAATTAAGTATTTCAATCAAAAAAGGAATTGTTGAATTCTTGTATCTTTGAGTCTTACTCTTACTTAGTTCAGTTCAAAGTGTAGGTTAGTTCAAACAAAGTTTACTTAGTTCAAAGTTTCGTTCAAAGTTTAGTTTAGTTTAGCTTAGTTCAAATGTTAGTTCAAAGTTTACTTAGTTCAAATTCTTACTCATTCTTACTTAGTCTCGGTAGGTCAAGATGTTAAGCATTCCTGAGTTGCATATTATATCGAGACGCAGATTGTCGGGTAGGAGGAAGAATGTCAAGGTGACGATCACATATTAAAAGACCAAGTCCAAAACGCAAGAGAAGCTCATTCCTGCGTTTGCTCAACAACTGTAAACCAAAATGACAAAGTTGTTGTGCATAGGACTGAATGGAAGGGTACGCAATAAAACGGAGCGCACGCTTCTGGAGTAATTGCATTGGTTTGCAATTGCATTGTTTGCAACTTTTGCAATTGCATAAACCAGGGGTTCTCAAACTTTTTTGGACTACCGCCCCCTTCTGCCCTCTTGGACCGGCCCAATGCCCCCCTTGTCCTATCGTTCGTGGTCGGACACCCAGAATTTATGTAGATAGGAAGGAAAAATAACAGAAGCCAAATATTTTCTGAATAATATTTTACTTTATTTTACTTTACTCATAAACGGAACAAAATAATTGCATTGGTTTGCACTGAACGGAGTCAGAGATGGGCACCGACTACAGGTCATAAATGATGAGTCACTGTTCAATCCCCACATCCCACAATGAGTGACCGTCCCATCCTTACATCTCACAATGAGTGACCGTCCCAACCCTACATCCCACAGTGAGTGACCGTCCCATCCCTACATCCCATGATGAGTGACCGTCCCATCCCCACATCTCACAATGAGTGACCGTCCCATCCCAACATCCCACAATGAGTGACCGTCCCATCCTTACATCTCACAATGAGTGACCGTCCCATCCCTACATCCCACAATGAGTGACCGTCCCATCCATACATTCCACAATGAGTGACCGTCCCATCCATACATCCCACAATAAGAGAGTGTCCCATCCATACATCACACAATGCGTGACCATCCCATCCATACATCACACAATGGGTGACCGTCCCATCCATACATCACACAATGAGTGACCGTCCCATCCATACATCACACAATGAGTGACCATCCCATCCTTACATCTCACAATGAGTGACTGTCCCATCTATACATTCCACAATGAGTGACTGTCCCATCCATACATCACACAATGAGTGACCGTCCCATCCATACATCCCACAATAAGTGACCGTCCCATCCATACATCACACAATGAGTGACCATCCCATCCTTACATCTCACAATGAGGGACCATCCCATCTATACATTCCACAATGAGTGACTGTCCCATCCATACATCACACAATGAGTGACCGTCCCATCCATACATCCCACAATAAGTGAGTGTCCCATCCATACATCACACAATGAGTGACCGTCCCATCCATACATCCCACAATAAGTGAGTGTCCCATCCATACATCACACAATGAGTGACCATCCCATCCATACATCACACAATGAGTGACCGTCCCATCCATCCATCCCACAATGAGTGACCGTCCCATCCATACATCCCACAATGAGTGACCGTCCCATCCATACATTCCACAATGAGTGACCATCCCATCCATACATCACACAATGAGTGACCGTCCCATCCATACATTCCACAATGAGTGACCATCCCATCCATACATCACACAATGAGTGACCGTCCCATCCATACATCTCACAATGAGTGACCGTCCCATCTATACATTCCACAATGAGTGACCATCCCATCCATACATCACACAATGAGTGACCGTCCCATCCACACATCCCACAATGAGTGGCCGTCCCATCCATACATCCCACAATGAGTGACCGTCCCGGCGTCCCAACCATACATCCCACAATGAGTGACCGTCCCATCCATACATCCCACAATGAGTGACCGTCCCATCCTTACATCTCACAATGAGTGACCATCCCATCTATACATTCCACAATGAGTGACTGTCCCATCCATACATCACACAATGAGTGACCGTCCCATCCATACATCCCACAATAAGTGAGTGTCCCATCCATACATCACACAATGAGTGACCGTCCCATCCATACATCCCACAATAAGTGAGTGTCCCATCCATACATCACACAATGAGTGACCATCCCATCCATACATCACACAATGAGTGACCGTCCCATCCATCCATCCCACAATGAGTGACCGTCCCATCCATACATCCCACAATGAGTGACCGTCCCATCCATACATTCCACAATGAGTGACCATCCCATCCATACATCACACAATGAGTGACCGTCCCATCCATACATTCCACAATGAGTGACCATCCCATCCATACATCACACAATGAGTGACCGTCCCATCCATACATCCCACAATGAGTGACCGTCCCATCCATACATCCCACAATGAGTGACCGTCCCATCCATACATCACACAATGAGTGACCGTCCCATCCATACATCCCACAATGAGTGACCGTCCCATCCATACATCACACAATGAGTGACCGTCCCATTCCTACATCCCACAAAGAGTCACCGTCCCATTCCTACATCCCACAAGGAGTGACCACATTTTAAAATAACTTTAATTTGCTTACACGAGGTCTATATTATAAACCTTCCCTTCCCTGCTTGGCAGACTTGACTTTCATATAGAAGGTAATCCCAGTGATGCCCTTTGTGAAACGCCATAATATCCCGATAAAATATAGACATGCCTTCAACAAAGACAATTAACCTCGTGTTCACTTAACCCCAAATACATAACCCCCATATTTTGATGGACGTTGTTAAAATGATTCCAATTTTCACAAGCCATACTTATTTCGCAACCGACTGTATTCCACTCTATTTATGAAAAAGCAAAGGAAAAAAAGCCAAAAAAAAGAAAAGAAAAACAACACAGCTGCGTGCCTCCACAAAGAAAGCAAAACAAAGGGGAAAAAGCAAAAATTAAAAAAATTAAAGTAAAAAACAAAAGCAAAGGAAAAAACAAAATATATATTAAAAAAGCAAAAAATATGAAGCTTAAAAGTCAAAAAGAAAAAGAAAAACAGCACAGTCGTATGCCTCCACAAAAAAATAAATATAAAAAAGCAAAAAAAATAAAAGCAAAGAAAAACAGCAAAAAATAAAAATTTAAAAGCAAAAAATATGAAATAAGCGTAAAAGGCTAAAATAAAAATAAAAACACAGCTGCGTGCCTCCACAAAAAATATATATATATATATATATAAAGCAAAAAAACAAACAAACAAAAAAGTATATATATATTTTTGGGGCTGTCACTGTGTAAGTGATGAGTTCCTGGGTTCCTGAGTCACACTAGCCCCACGCAGGAATTTACTTCCTGTTTCTTAAATTGTTAGATGAGTTCATCTTCAATGCACTTTCACACACTTACATACACATACATACACTCACATCCGGGGTCTGCCTTGCATCGTAAGACATCGGCCATTATAAATCTCGCAGTGTTAGTGTGAGAAATTTCTGAGGATATCCCAGAGACTCAATAGCTCAGTGGGCTGTCACCGTGTAAGTGATGAGGTTCCTGGGTTCGAGTCCCGGGTTGAGTCAGAATTTTTTCACACTAGCCACCACGCAGGAATTTACTTCCTGTTTCTTAAATTGAAATATATATATATATATATATTGTTACGGATCTCTCCGTCGGCCTTTTTCCCCTTAAGAAGGGGGGGTCAATCCCCTTGCCCGCTACTGACTGACGTGAGTCCTGGGGGTCCCAACGCTCTTCCCGGTCGGGAGCAGCCAGGGTATTTGGTCTACAAAAAGTCCCAAGGACCTGAGTGCCACTCCTGACCGCGAGCAGGGGAGGGACTCCTGCTCGAACCCCGGTTTTAGATGTTAGAATTGCCGAGCGGTGTTAGCAACACAACGTTCGAGCCCTTACCAAAGACTAAACCCGATCCTGAAACGTTGGCCAAAATCGCGCCACAGGTATTCAATGAGGGAAAAGACAAGGACGAAACGGATGTGAAGAAGAAGAAGACGGCAAAAGTAGGAAGAACAAATATGATTTATTACTACTATTTACAAGTCAAAAGAAACCAAGGAGGAGGAAGGATAATAAAATAAAGACAGAAAGGATGGAGGAACCAGAAGGACACAGAGCAATTTCTAGCTTACACTAAACAGTCTTACTTAACCCCAGGACAAGACAAAAGACAGACTACAGTCAGACTCACACGAATGGATGGATGAGGCCAGGCACGGATGACTGGAAGGGGAGTAAGGTTCGGCTGGACACGGGAGGACGGCCGGGCCGGGAGTGAGCAGCCGCCGCCCTTCCTTAAAAGCAACGCTGCCGTCAACGCTCAAGCTGCGGTGGTCAAGGCTCCACGCTGCTGCTCCGCACACTGGTACCACCGTACACCACAACACAGCGCACCACCGTTTGGAAAGAAAACTTGAAAGCCTCGTTGCTGCTCCTCTTCCACTGGGCTCAACTCCACTCTCGGTGGACTGCTCTTCCTCCACTGATGGACTTGAACTCAACTGGTGGACTGCGGTATTCAACAATTCTCTGACGCATCTGCCGTGGGGGCGTTGCGTGACAGGTTCTTCTCTTTCTTTGCAGTCCCTCCCAACTTCCTTTTTCTAAGGCACGTGGCGATCAAGCCGCCAGCCTTTTTGAAACGCCCATCGGTGAGCTCGCCTCGGCCTGGATTGGTCGCGAGGGCTCACCGAACCCGTCCCTTTGATGAGGCGTTGGCAAAGCCACGACTTGTTCCTGGCGCTTGGTTGACTCCTCCCACCTTCTTCTCCGAACCGACCGCGTGCTCAATGGAGGCAATTGCAGTTGGTAAATGCGGTTGGCAATGGTGATGCCACTAACCCCATCCAAAGTTACTGGCACTTTGAAGATGCCATGGGGGCGTCGGAGGGACCTATCTTATTTCATCTGATGCAATGCAGAGTCAACTAATGGGAAACACAGCCTTAAACTACATAGAATAAGGAGATAACTATTTAGAAGGGTATGATTTGCTATGTGCATGTATATGGATTAACTAGGACGACCTTTGACCTTTACACTACGGAGGGTGATATTTACAACACGATTCATGACACTTACAACAATAAAAAAAAAACACAGGATTCTCAAATCCACAACACTACATATATATAAAGCAAAAAATATGAAATAAGCTTGAAAGGCTAAAATAAAAATAAAAACAGCACAGCTGCGTGCCTACACAAAAATGATGTAACCAGCAGCCACAGGCAACAAACAAAACAACAACAACCGATAAATCATTTTTTAAGAGTAAGGTTATAGGTGTCAATGACACGGACGGCTCAAAATGATGTTGGTGGACTGAAAATCCTTTTCGAAGGACACAGGTGGTCGGCTGAAATAACTTGTCTCAATGAAAAATCCCAGAGATGCTTGGCGCATCCATTGTGAATGAGTCAAAGGTGGAGGATAATGAATGGATGGTACTTTTTGTTTTCCTGCCGTTCTTAACCCAATGAATTAACCTAAATAACTATTAATTCATTTAATTCCCACTTTCTCATTCCTACACCTGTCGCCAACAATTCGCATGCGCAGTGGTTGGAGTTTTGCGCAAAGTATAAAATTATGCTTTTATCGGACAGTAGAGCTCGCAGAATATCCTAGAGGTACACACAGTCTCCTCTAAACGGTCTATCCTGGGTTCGAATCCCGACACAGCTATAAACTGTCATCCGGGTGTTTCACGAGCAGAGTGATTCATTCATGTGTGTGCCATCCCTCGGATGGAGGTTAAGCTGGCCGTCCTGTCTGCCAGCATTCATTGGTGGACGTTGAAGATACCACGGCGTCCTTCACGAAGAGTAGGCGAGCTATCTCCGGCACCCTGAACAAATTTAAAATTGCTGCCCTCACCCCTGCTGGGAAGGCAATGGCAAACCACACAGTGTAACCCTTGCCAAGAAACATTTTCGGCAGCGCAGACGCTCAGTAACAGAGTCTGGAGCGTCAGATTCTAAATGACAATATCTTCAAGTCTTTCACTTCAAAGGCAACTTGGCAGGTGTGCACATCACGTGACAGGTGTGCACATCACGAGACGTCAATAATGGCTTTGCCAAGATAATATACTGCCAACACAGGCTATAATAATCGTATTGGCCAACACTCGTTAAGCCACAGCAAGGGCTATGCCAGGCAAATAAATTGCCAGCAAGGATTATGACAGAGCAAGAGCTGTTTCGGTCAGACTTTGCCAGTTTGGGCAATGCCAGGGCAAGCAATTGACATCAAGGGCCATAATCAACAAGTCTTTGCCAACCTGGCTATGCCAGCCCAGGTTATCATGGCAGGACACGAAATTGCCAGTAATAGCTTTGCTATCAAGGGCTGTCATTCTGACTATGCCACATTGGGCTTTGCCAAGAAAAGCAATCGCCAGCACAAGCCAAAATCACCATTAAGTCTTTGCCACCATGGACTACGTATGCCAAGACCAAGGAATTGCCAACAAAGGGCTGCAGCATGGGGCTATGCCAACCTGATTATGCCAGCACAGACTTTGCTAGGACAAAAAAAATTGTCAACCCAGGTCAAAAGCAGCAGAGTGTTTGGCAGCACGTGCTATGCCACCCCAGGCCAAGAAACGAAGCAAGGGACATGCCAGCATGAGCTATGCCAGCACAAGAAATTGCCAGCAAATGTCACCGTGTCACGGGCCGTGTCACCTTGGAGAAACCAACCTGGAGTTCCTACATTGTCAGATACATTTTCGTTCCAGACAAGTCGGTTTATTTATTTATTTTCATCCTCGTACTTGAACGTTGTTTTCTCACGTTTCGCGGGGTTTTCCCCCCCGAGCGGTCACTATATGCAAACGAACTGTTGTTAAAGCGGGACCGCCCACGGCCACGCCCACCTACCTCTCCACGATCCCGCACCAGCTCAATAATTCATGTGAAGGAAGTCCCGTCGGTGCAGACAATCCATCAATGGGACTTGAGAGCCCCTTGGAGCGACGACTCGCCGAATTGTAAGATGGCACGTGCTGCAGATCCCACTCCTGGCATTCCCACCGTGTCGATGATTTCCATGCTACACAGACATGGCCTCGGTAGTTGGGGGATGCCCGGATGCGAGACGTGAGGTTAGCGGTTTGGTGGATGCGGTTCCAACCGACATGGCGATCGAACCACAGCACAGCCTTATAGTGAAGAGGAGGGTTTATATTAACATCGGTAATGAGGGTTCGGCTGTTTCATTCGGAGAGGATTTTTACATCCATCATTGATGTTAGATAGATGGACATTATGTTTCCAGCCCTGTCTGTCTGTTTGTTACTTGCGAAATCGAAGATTTTTCAAGTATATTGGTTCGTCTTATCACTTGGCAAAATTTTTGATCGTTGATCACTCCGGTGTGTGTGTGTGTGTGTGTTTGTGTCTGTTTGTGTGTCTGTTTGTGTGTGTCTGTTTGTGTGTGTCTGTTTGTGTGTGTGTGTGTGTGTGTCTGTTTGTGTGTGTGTGTGTCTGTTTGTGTGTGTGTGTGTCTGTTTGTGTGTGTGTGTCTGTTTGTGTGTGTGTGTCTGTTTGTGTGTGTCTGTTTGTGTGTGTGTGTGTCTGTTTGTGTGTGTATGTTTGTGTGTGTGTGTGTGTGTGTGTCCATTTGTGTGTGTGTCTGTTTGTGTGTGTGTATGTTTGTGTGTGTGTGTCTGTTTATGTGTGTGTCTGTTTGTGTGTGTGTGTGTGTCTGTTGTGTGTGTCTGTTTGTGTGTGTCTGTTTGTGTGTGTCTGTTTGTGTGTGCGTGTTTGTGTGTGTGTGTGTCTGTTTGTGTGTGTGTGTCTGTTTGTGTGTGTGTCTGTTTGTTTGTGTGTGTGTTTGTGTGTGTGTGTCTGTTTGTGTGTGTATGTTTGTGTGTGTGTGTGTGTGTCTATTTGTGTGTGTGTCTGTTTGTGTGTGTGTATGTTTGTGTGTGTGTGTCTGTTTATGTGTGTGTCTGTTTGTGTGTGTGTGTGTGTGTGTGCGTGCGTGTGTGTGTCTGTTTGTGTGTGTCTGTTTGTGTGTGTCTGTTTGTGTGTGTCTGTTTGTGTGTGTCTGTTTGTGTGTGTCTGTTTGTGTGTGTGTTCAGCACAAGGTCACAATACAGGTCACAATTTTAAACCGATCTTCACGAAACTTCACCAAATGGTGGAGTTTGTGGTCCGACAAAATCCTATTTATTTTTGAGGTCAAAAGGTCATAGGCCAAAGGTCAACAACCTTTTCAAATGCCTAAAATCCTCAATTTTCATCTGATTGACTTGAAATTTGAATAGGATTTACATATCAGCTAACTGAATTCAACCACCATCTATTTTTGAGATCAGCATAGGCCAAAAGGTCAACATTGACCAAAAGGTCAACAACATTTTCAAATCTCTAAAATCCTCAATTTTCATCCGATTGACTTGTAATTTGAATAGGATTTGCATATCAGCTTACTGAAACCAACCAATAACTATTTTTGAGGTCAACATAGGTCACAAGGTCAACATAGGCCAAACGTCTAAAACTGTCCATTTTCATCCAATTAACTTAAAATTTGAAGACTATTTGCACATCACGTCACTGAATTCAACCACTAATTATTTTTGAGGTCAAAAGGATGCTCTACTGAGTGCCATTCTACTTTGTGCTGTTATGGCAAGTGTCACTCTATGAGTGATTTTTCATTTGTCTGTCTGTCTGTGTGGCTGTTTGATTGTCTGTCTGTTTATTTATTTGTCTGTCTGTTTATTTGTCTGTCTGTTTATTTTTCTGTCTGTCTGTCTGTTTGTGAAAAGGATATCTCAAAAGGTTGTGGACTGATTCCGATGAAATTTGTTGGAGAGGTTGGGTATGTGACAAGGACGAAATGATTAGATTTTGATGAAGATCCGAATCCAGATCTGGATATGAGAATTTTTAAAGTGATTATTCACCATTGAGAGATCGGGCAAAAAACGACATATAGCATGATATCTCAAAAAGTTATGGATGGATTCAGACAAAACTTGGTTGATGAGTTGGGTATGTGACAATAATAAGCCGATTAGATTTTGGTTGAGGTCTGAATCCACATTTGATCTATCATTGGATACAAAACATAGATTTTTGAAACTGGCAGAGGTATGCTCTCTATCGAGTTCCGTTCTGGTAATATATTGTTGCGGTTTTTAGAACCTTCACTTTGTAAATTTTAGTAAATGTTCCCTTATAAATGATCTGGTAGTGGGGTGAGAGCACCAGAGGGCCTTCCCCAGATAGGTTAGGGTAAGGAGCAGGTAAGCTCGGGGACAACTGCAGTGGCGGAGGTGTGCAGGTGAGCGGACCTGCTGGGATCACCACACGACCCAGCCCGGAAATTGTGCGAAGGCACAGGGTGAAGAATCGGGGGAGTGAGACCCCAAATTGGTGAGCACCACAGTTTGGTCAATGGGAGTTCGGTTCTTAGAACCACATAGTGTAAGATGGCCAATGGTTTTGCAGGGAAAGACCCCGGGTAGAGTAAGTGCATTAAAGTCATTTAGAAGGTAGTTAGGAGAAAATCTCTTCGCACCATCTACATCCACTCACCTGAGGTGATGACAGGACTCCACGCCACTGATTTGTGCAGATGTTTGGAATGGTGAGACGCATCATGACGTGGGGGTGACATTGTGCTTGTCGTTCCATCTCTTCCTCCTTAGGAGGAATTGATGAGAAATTGGGCTTGATGGCAAATTTGGATTAGAGGGATTGGTAACCAATTTGGATTAGGGGAGATATGGGAAAGACGAGACAGTAGTGACGAATTTGTAAATGTGTAGAATTTTGTAAATACGGGGTAAGGGCAAGGGTAGGGTAGGTGACAGGGGGGGTGACGTACAGTAGGGACGAGCTTTTCTCCGCTCAGTCTCCAGGCGCACCTCACCTTGCATTACCTTTATTGATGTGTACCCTTGTGACTTTACCCCTCGCTAACGCTGCTTCTTTGTCTTCCTTCTCCCAACCGAGGATCGTGCTCTCTGGGCACTGGGGGGAGCGTGCGGGAGGCCGCGTCTGTGTGCCCGGATCCTTGCTGCCAGCTGCCTGCATCGATGCACCACTTTATGGACCACGTTGTTGTGGCCGAGCACCACCATATGGACCCCATGTGTTGGGGCCTAGCCCCTCTGCTGGGACCGGCCACGATGGCCCAAGGGACATCTTGCTTGCGGACCTCGGTAACGTGGCACCTATGCCATACAGGTGAACCACCCCTAGTCGGCCCCTGATGGCCGTAAATTACCTTGTTTTAATGTGTACCCTTGCGACCTTGCCCCGATGCTTGCTGTGTCCTTCCTTCCCCACTAACGGCTTGTTCTTTTGGGTCCGGGGGGAGTGCGCAGGTGGCCGCAGTTGTGTGCCCGAGCCGCCGCTGCAGCCTGCCTGGACCGGTACACCACCTTATGGACTGCACGACTTGCGGCCTAGCACCACCATATGGACCACGGTTCTGTGGCCAAGCACCACACTTATGGACCCCACGTGTTGGGGCCTGGCCCCTCTGCTGGGACCGGCCATGATGGCCAGAAAAAAACCTTGCTTGTGGACCATGGTAAGGTGGCCCCTATGCGATACAGGTGGACCACCCTTAGTTGGCCCCTGTTGGCCATTAATAAAAAATGGACGCGTTGTGTGCCTTTTTTATTATTACAAATAGGCAGCAAGCAAAGAAGAGACAACATCAAGAAACATCGGGCCAGCAGAGCAGGAGCTGACAAGAGAAAGATCATCAGTTTTTTTTTTTGGTGATGACATGAAAATGAGCACTGGATGGTGCTTTTGGTGCTGATTGGTGCTTTGGTGCTTTGGTGAATTGTAATGCTCTTGTGCTCGGGGGTGCACTGAAATATCAATTGTGCATCCCCGGGCATGTGGGTATGGTGTATCGGTGCAGTGCAGTGCATGCTCCTTCCTCTTTCAAAAGATATTTTTGTCTCCCAAAATGACAGGTCCTGGGTTCGCATTGTAAATACCAATTAGTGTCTTGTAAATGATGCTCCCCACCGGCTAAATGTATAGTTTGAAAACCATTCCGTGATTTGGTTATCCTGTGGGCGTGATTCTGTTAGGTAGGATGCAACGTAGCAGGGAGACATACTTAATTGTTTGAAAACTGTCACACTCAGGGTAAGGTTAATAGTAGAGGGTTCTACACCTGAGTGTCACATTAAGTAAAGTTATTTCGGGCCGGGACGACCCTGGAGGAGAGACGGGTGCTGTGTTACGGTTTTTAGAACCTTCACTTTGTAAATTTTAGTAAATGTTCCCTTATAAATGATCCCCTGTAAATATCCCCATTATTTGGCTTTATTAAAGATCACACCCGAGTTACTCCATGTACAACACGTAGAGCACCATAGGACCTCTCCGTAGTTATTTCATTATTATGTGTTTCAGTTAAGGATCTGTTCCCAATAGTTGAATCTGCGTTGCATTAATCAAATAAGATAGGCCCCTTCAATTTCCCCAATCATCGCTCCCGCTCTTCAAAGCGCAGAGAGAGCGGTAGGGCAGCGTTCGCCGCCCCTTGCCTTGATTCGGTTGTTGGCCCCAAACCGCCATTGAGCATGCGGTCTCAAGCCGAGGGAAAAGGGGGCAGGACGCAAGAACAAGGTGTGGCACATCAACACACCATCAGAGGTGGAGCCAGCGAGCCCTTACCAGCCAACCAGGGCTGATGAAATACCATCACGGGCGTGGCTCTATGAAGTGCGCATTGATCTTGAAGGGCGTAATATAAGCGCCAGCGCGAGCCTTTTTACGGAGTCGACTTGGGTTGGAGACGGCGCTTGGTGGGGTCTGGCTGAGAGACGAAGCTGCGCATAGCTCTTTGGCGAACTGCTTCGGAAAGCCCCTACCGCGTGAAAATATATGTGCAGCTGCCGCCGGGTTTCGCCTCGAGCCCGGAGCATGGACAGGAGCCAACCTCGACGCTGTGCAGTTGCCCGGACCTTCCTGCCCTGCCATCGGCTTGGACCTTCTCCTCCTTCCAGCCATTCCTTCCTGCCATTCCCTATTCGTGTGTCTGTTCGTTTTGTGTGGGGTATAATATAAGACTGTTTTAAGGCTGCCCTGTGTCCTGTTTCTTCTTCTTCTTCTTCTGTATATTCTTTGCCTTTCGTTTCCTCTTCATTTCGTGTAAATAATTAATAAATACCTGTTATTCCTTTACTTTGGTTTCTTCTTCCCCCGATCGCTTAGTCCTTTCCCGATTGAGTACCTGTGGCGCGATTTGGCCAACCGCTATAAACGGGTTAGTCTATTTGCTAACGGCTCGGATCGTGGATTGCTAAACCGCTCGGCAATTACCATCACATCTGCGGTTCGAGCAGAGACTCATTTCCCTGCTTTGCGGAGAGATTGGTAAAGGTATTTGGGAAATCCTTGACCAATCACCCTGGCCAATCCCATCCCGCAAACGAGCGAGATAGTTCCAGGACTCGAACGGCCAGCTTAAAAGACGAGGGGATTAAACCCCCCTCGGTAAGGGGAGTGCGGAAACCGAGATCCGTAACAATATGCAATGAATGGTCCCCTCCAGTTAGAAGTGGCATCAGAAACAGTTGATGGGTTCAAACTGGAATTTGATAGGTTCCAGTACCAAGAAACGTGGGTGATCGAGAGGAACATGGATGTTGGTAAGGCCGGTAAACTTGGCCTCGTCTTTCATCCAGAAGAAGGTCGAAAACGATGTATGGATAAAAAAATGACCACAGATAAAACCTGATAATTTGACTTCAGGCCTTGATCGGGTCTTGTGCTTATACACTGCCTGGGATTTTTCCCCGAGAGCAATCGAGTAAGATGTATTGTGAAGATCGTATGTTGAGGTTGTAGTGATTCGTTATCAACAACACAAATTTAATTATTAAAATGTTTACACATGCACCTGTTATTAAAAAGTTTGCTTTCCACAGCACATCTCAGCAACATGTCAACATTGCTTCATGGATATGTCACCAATGTCTGCATGTTTATTTGACTCTGGGTGGGCAGTATTTGGTTTGCTTTCTCTTCTGTCTACAAATGTCAGTTTATGATCGAGGAATAACTGAATTTTAATTGAATGTTGTGTTTGGAACATGAATCAGAACACGAACCTCCAGTTTAGTAGTACTTTTGCTCTGAATTTGTCCCAATCACACATGTGCAGAGAGGAGTGAGAAAATTATTTTACTGTCTTCCTGTCTGGCAGTTAAACAAAATTGAAAATCATTCCAAACAGGAAACGTACTGTTTTTTTAGGACGTTATAAAGGACACAAACAAGAATGTAACGTCTTAAATAAGGTGGTGTAAAATACGCTGCATAAACGCCAGTATTTCAACAGAATTTATTTTCTAAAACCATTAAAATCTTTATTTTATTTCAATTAAATTATATACTTGAACACTGTAGAACACGAATCGCCCTTTAGGCACTTTCAAAAAACTTTTCATTTAGCAATACTTTGGCAAAATATTACGGCATTTTACATCATCTCGACTAATCAAATTTGCTGCTCACAGACATGCCTTGATTCTCATAAACTATGCAGGATAAGGTGTTCTATGAACTCTCGTTTGGTCATGCATTTCTGACATGAAATGTCCGGCTTGGCATGATAGTTCAGAAGTATGGTGTACAGTGCCTCAGAAAGTATTCACACCCCTTGACTTTTTTCACATTTTGTTGTTACAGCCTGAATTTAGAATCTATTGAATTGAGATTTTTTTGTCACTGATATACATATAATACCCCATAATGTCGAAGTGGAATAATTTTTTTAGAAATTTTTACAAACCAATTAAAAATGAAAAGCTGAAATGTCTTGAGTCAATAAGTATTCAACCCCTCTGTTATGACACTTCAAATTGAGCTCAGGTGTATCCAATTTCCTTTGATCATCCTTGAGATGTCTCTACAACTTGATTGGAGCCCATCTGCCCAATTCCATTGAATGAACATGATTTAGAAAGAAACACACCTTTCTATATAAGGTCGCACGGTTGACAGTGCATGTCAGAATAGAAACCCTACCCATGAAGTCCAAGGAACTGTCCACAGAACTCTGAGATAGAATTGTGAGGAGGTATAGATCTGTGGAAGTTAACAAAACAATTTCTCTAGTATTGAAAGTTTCCAAGAGCACAGTGAGCTCCATCATTAGGAAATGGAAAGAATATGCGACTAACGAGCCAACCCAGACTTTTGCTAGAGCTGCCCATTTGACCAAACTCAGCAACTAGGCAAGAAGGACCTTGCTGAGGGAGGTGACCAATAACCCAATGGCCACTCTAACAGAAGTGCAGAGTTCCTTCGCTGAGATGGGAGAACCTGCCTGAAAGACAACATACACTGCAGCACTTCACAAATCCAGGTTTTATGGGAGATGGCCAGTCAGAAGCTACTCCTGAGAAAGCAGCACATAACAGCACACCTGGAATTTGCACAAAGGCATGTGACATGTTCAGAGCATGAGGCAAAAAAATTATGTGGTCTGATGAGACGAAAATTTAACTCTTTGGCCTGAATGCAAAGTGCTACGTCTGGCAGAAACAAAGCACAACTCATCACTCATCTAGCAACATCCCTACTATGAAGCATGGTGGTGACAGCACCATTCTATGGGAATGCTTTTCAGCAGCAAGGACTGGGAGACTTGTAAGGATAAAGGGAACAATGAATGGAGCCAAATGAAGGCAAATCCTTTCAGAAAACCTGCTTCAGATTGCAAAAGACGAAAGATTTACATTCCAACAACAGGACAATGACCCCAAGCATACAGCCGAAGCCACACTAGAATGGCTTCAGAACAAGAACGTGAAAATCCTTGATTGGCCCAGCCAAAACCCAGACTTGAATCCCATTGCGAATCTGTGGAAAGACTTCAAGATTGCTGTTCACCGACACTCCCCATCCAACTTGACAGAGCTTGAACAAATCTGCAAGGAAGAAAGGGAAATCTCCATAAATCCAGATGTGCAAAGGTGATACAGACATATCAAAGAAGATTCAAGCTGTAATCGCTGCCATCGGTGCTTCTACGAAGTATTGACTCAGGTGGTTGAATACTTGTGTAAATTTGATATTTCTGTATTTCATTTTTCATTATTTGGTGAAATTTTTTTTAATTCCTCTTTGACATTATGGGATATTATGTGGAGATCAGTGACAAGAAAATCAACTTGAATCAATTTTAAACTCAGGCTGTAACACAAGAAAATGCGAAAAAGTCAAGGGATGTAAATACACTGTACCTCGACCCTGAGCAGTCTTGTCATGGGTTCGGTTCTTGGCCCAGCTATACAGTATTGGATTGGTGCTTCACAGGCTGGGCATCTTATTATAATAGAGTACGCCATCTCAAAAATGGTCGTTACGCGAGGTGTCCCATTTACTCGCAATGCACCTTATCGATACTGGGCTTGCGAATACCAAGCAATAAAGGTAGTGAAGAACCACCTGCCGTTTTGGAACACTAAAAGGAGATAAATGCAAGGAAGGAATGGCAAAAGATCCAGTTCTTCCTTTGCTTTGCTGTGTTTGACAGAATATTTGCAACAACTACCGGGCTTTCAGAAACATTTCAGGCCCTTGGTGTTGAATTTGCTGCCGAATCTCAGCAAGTGACAGCTCAAGTTGACACCCTCCAGGAATATCGCTCGGAAGCAAAATGTGATGAATTTTGGGAAGACGTTGAGAGAATTGAAATGGTTCTCAATGTGGGCAGATATTGAGCACATTCCAATTCCACAGAAAATCCACAAATAACCACAAAAAACAAATTCACAAATAATACTGGATGGATACATTCATAGGGCACAAACTATTTGATATTAACAGTGAAAAAGAGCCCAGGCATTACTTTGTACTCGGCTGTCTTAGCCAGTTCTGGACAAGATGCTCTTAGAGTAGAATGCATCAAGTTTGAACAAACTGTTTATGAAATCTAATGCAGACAAGTTTAGCCTGTTGTCTCAATATGTTAAATTGTCAAATATTAAGAATTATTGCTTGTTGATATTTTTCATTTCACAAGTTGGCAACCGTTGCACAGGATTGATGGGCCTAATGTTCTCCTCCTGTGTTGAGGTTCCTCCGAAGGGAACTCATATTATATTTATAATAGGTGCATAGAGTATATAGCAGAAGTAGCATATGAAGAATAGCATCGAAAATTACGATATTTACATGGGAGAGCATCCAACCGACCACCCATCGCTTCGCTCCGGCTAATTGTGTTTCACATTCTGTTCTCTAATTGTTGCCAAATCCTAGGCCTTAACACACAATTTTTAACTCGAGCTCCATAACTATCCGACCCTTTCACCCCACAACTCCCACCCAATTCCACACGTCCTTCCACTTCTGCACCTCCTTGTCCTTGAGCAAGATGTTTCATTCACGCTCAGCACGATTGGCTTGCTTGGTGCCAGTTGCGGAACTCTTGTGTCTGTGTTATCGGACAAAATGTCACATTGATTTGGTGTCCTGAGTGTTGCGTAATAATGAAGAGATAAACCTGTCGTAGAACCCCCATTAATACCACCGGAAGACTATTTTATGTCAACGACACAACCCTTCGTTTTGGAGCCCGACAAGCCTGGTGTTGGCTTAGTGGATAAGGTGGCTGGCTTAAGATCTTAGAGTCGTGAGTTTGAGCCCCTGTCGAGCCGTTGAATAAAACTGGGTGGGTTGACTCAACCAATCATCCCTCTGAGGTTGGCAAAATGAGTACCAGCTTACTGGTAACTTGGGCACCACAGCAGCGGCACAGACAAGCTCCCAGAAATAACTACAACCTGCAGCCACAGGCTGCATATGACACTAAATGGTATTCATAGAATACTTACCCTGCGCAGTCAACTTGTTGCGAGCCAACTCTTCTATTTTTGAACATTTTTTTCTTTGATCCAATATGGCTGCCAGACCACGTGAGCGATGACATCATAAATTTATTCTCTAATATAATTGTTGCATAGATCACGCTGAATACATTTCAAACTGATCAGACTAGGCGTTGTCCCTGTCGAATTATAACGTCATAATTATGGCACCAATGACGTCATCATTAACAACACCTATTCCCCATATGGAGTTCTTTACAATGAGCCATTGTTTCAATTTTTTCCATGCAGCGTTTTTGGAGATATAGAGGTGCAACATTTTTCGGTTTTTCCAAGATAGCGCCTATACCACGTGAGCTATGACGTCATGATTATCACTAAAATATTCTACATGAGGAGGTGCTCCTCTGGTGAAAATTTCGTGCCCATCAGACCAACAGTTGCTGAGAATGTTTTTTTCACAATGATCAGATAGGTGTTGTACTTGTCAAATTATGACGTTATAACGAAGGCACTGATGACATCATCATAAACATCTCTTATTCCTCAAGGGGAGTACTTGACAACGAGCCATGTTTCAATTTTTTCCATGGAGCGGTTTCAGAGATATAGAGGTGCAACCTTTTTGATTTTTTCCAAGATGGCGTCTGTACCACGTGACCTATGACGTCATAATTACAAAATTCTACAGGAGGAGCAGCACATATTCTGAAAATTTCGTGTTCATCGGACAAACAGTTGGAGGAAATTTTGTTTTATTCATACTGATCAGATCAAGCATTGTACTCGTCGAATTATGACGTCATAATTAAGGCACCGATGACATCACCATCGACATATCTTATTCCCCATGGTGAGTACTTGACAATGAGCCTCGTTTCAATTTTTTCCATTGAGCGGTTTGGGAGATAGAGGTGTAACGTTTTTCCAAGATGGCGTCCGCACCCGGTGACATATGACGTCATAATTATGAATAAAATATTCTACAGGCGGCGGCACTTCTATGGTAAAATTTCGTGTCAATCGGACCAACGGTGGCCGAGAAAATGAATTTTTAAAATGCAGACCCGTACGGCACAAGAACGCAACTGAATGCATAACCCTGTTTTCGCTTTGCGAGCCCATAGGGTAATAATAATAATAAGTCATACAAACGGTCTACCGATCAGTTGTACGTAGTGCAATGGAGCATATCTTTGGAAAGCCAAGGAAGAAGATGAGAGTTAGGACATGATGGCATCCAGTAAAGCCATAACGTATAGTATAGGAAGGGGTAAATGTGCTTATTTTAGAAGAGCGTTCAACACCTGCGTAGACTGCAACCCACAAGTTGGATGCACCTGGGAGCTAGGCTTCGCCAACGTGGAGACACATCAAGGGATAGGCGTGAATTGGGTGGAAAGAAGGTAGTAATGGAGAGGCGTCACCGTGAAAATGACTTTCGGATTGTGCCAGCGACCCTTGGGCTAAGCAATCTCCGAGCAATGTCATCAGAGCAGCCCCCGTCTCCGGCACCCATATTGAGAGGCAAGATCCCTCTCCACTGACACTTGGGAGCCATTCCCATTACGCCAACCGAATGCCTTACAAAAGGAGCTGACAACATAAAAATTGAGCGACATATATTTCGTACGCAGGGAATCACCAGGCGCACGGCAAGTTCATGACCCCTATAGAGCTCAGGTCGTAAATTGTCGAGACGTCTCCGCTGGAGGCCGCATGGTCTCGCAGAGGGCGCATCGCTCAAGATGGAGGCTGCCAGGACGAGGAATAACAAGGTGTCGAGGAGCTTGCTGTTATCAAGGACACCGTGACGGAGATGTCGTTTTACGTCGGGCTCGTGCTTGATGGAGCGCGTGCTAAGATCCACTCCCACACCCAACCTCTCCCACTGCCAACAGATCATAATCCACGTGGAGAAGCCAGGGCGTCTCACAGAGACTTCCATTTGGCAGAGTTTACTCTCAGGATCCCTAAGGCTTGGAGTCTGATGGACGTAGTTGTTATTTGGGATATTTCCATGGGATCATTACGTTTAACAATGTGTCTCTACTGAACAGTCAAAGCAGTCGCTCAACGACTCGAGGAACATCTTCCATTGGTCTGGAGCGTCCCCATGCGGCGATCCCGACATCTCGCATATCAAGTTGAGGAAGTGGAGTCACAGTCGAGTTAGTTTATTTATTCTCAAGTCAGGTGATGGAACAAAAAGGATGTGAGAAAAAATTCTAATAAAAAGGTAGAAGAGGCATAGGTGGTAAGGGTGGTTAATGGAAGTTGTGCATCGTGAGGCGAAATGAGCATTGAGCTACTGTATCTTCATAAATTGTGAATGACTTTCATTAATATATGCATTCATATCCAAGAGGCACCAGATCTGCAGTGTTCACATCATCGCTGAAGATTTATCTTTGCAAATTTCATGAAAGAGCAAGATGGAGAATGGAGAGGTACATTTTACTGAATAGGGTTGGGGGAGCAGGTGGTCAAAGTACGAACAAAGGAACAGGCTCTGATAGAAAAGAGAGTTCAAGGATGTGAGCTCATGTCAATGCCCCCATGTATAATGGCTGATCACCGCGAGCCTGGGATTATTATTCAAATAAATTGGGGGGTTGGGGGGCATAGGAGTGGAGGTGAGCAGACAGCCTGGACTTTGAATGGTTAACAAAGGGAGCAGGTCACTGGAGGAACTTGTGGGTCATGGTAAGGCTGCAAAAGGGCAGAGAGTTGATAGGACAAGGGGTGAAACACCAGATGAGAGGTGGTGGTAGACTGAAGGCCCACAAATGTGTTTGCAATGAAAACGTTGCAGGCCTTGTGCCTCGGGCTCTTGATGAGAGAGGCTAATATGTACATGTGGGGGTGCTAGCCCACGAGGGAGATCATTAGACCGTTTGGAAAAGGTTCTTTTGATCTTCAACAATGAAAGCAACGCAACAATGTGATCTGATAATTGGAGAGGCTAGCTAGTTCTGCAACTCTTCAAGGCAAGCAGATGTGATCGTAGAAGTCAAAGCAACTCCTTCAGTAATGATATGCGGAGTGGTCTGGTATTGGTTTCCCAGCAGAAGTCGAGGCCAGGAATCCGCCCAAGATACCAGCACACAATGCCCTTTTGTTTTCAAATGGAACAGAGGGTGGGGGAGGGGTAGGGTCTTTGACATCCACAAGTGAATGCTGGGAAACTGAACAGCAAGATGCTATATACAGTGCCCTCCAAAAGTATTGGAACAGCGAAGTCAAATTTGTTATTATTGCTATATACTCAAGAAATTTAGATTTGAGATAAAAGATTAATATGAGGCAAGAATGCAGAAGGTCAGCTTTTATTTCTTGGTACTTATATCCATATATTATGTTTCACCATTGTAGAACAATAACACTTTTTATGTTCAGTTGTTGTTGGGTCCCCGCCATTTTAGTTAAGCATAAGTATTGGAACAGATGTTTGACAGGTATTTCTTGTTGCATTGATTGTTCACACATAAAAGAGCTGTGAATGTCTAGTCTTGATTTTAGCCTTTGCTTTTGCCTTGGGAGTCTGATTTTGGAGTCAGGAGGCATAAACCAACATGAAGACCAGAGAACTGTCTATGAAAGAAAAGCATTCAACTTGGAAACTGAAAAAACAGACTAATTCAATTAGAACCAACAACAACAACATGCATTTTAAGGCCATTTTCCCTGCTAGAGCGGGGGTTAGCCTTGCGGTCCCCATGACAATCTTCTCCATTTTGCCCTATTTTCTGCATCTCCCCTTGTTGACCCCCTTGCCCGCATTTCTTCTTCCACCATCTTTAGCCAAGTCTTTCTCGGTCTGCCCGGTCCTCTACTTCCTTCTACATTCATTTCCATCACTCTTCTCAACCAGTCACTTTCATCCTTCCTCAACACATGACCAAACCATCTCAACCTGTTCCTCTTCACAGCATCAATCACAGGCTCTATTCCCATCATCTTTCGCAAATCATCATTTGTCTTCCTCTCTCTCAACGATACTCCGCACATCCACCGAACCATTCACATTTCCACTCTTTCCAGCCTTCGTTGCTGCTCTACGTTCATTACCCATGTCTCGCTCCCATAAATCATAACACTTCTCACACATGCAGCATACACCTTTCCCTTCAGCTTCAACGACACTCCCCTCATCATCAGCACGCCACTCATTTCCCGAAACTTCTTCCATGCACATCTCACTCCAGCAACCGTTGCCGAGTCTGATCCACCTTCTCCATTCAGCATGTCTCCGAGGTAGCAAAATGTTTTCACACCTTCCAGCTTCACGCCGTCTCCAAGATCCAACTCAACATTTCCTCCATCTGCAGCTCCCTCTGTGCACACCTTACATTTGAATGTAGCTGCCACACTGGTTAATGACCCTCTCAGACCACTGCATTTTTGATGAACCCAATCAGCACACATTGTACATTGAATGGATCCACTCCGACACTCTTCCTGCACACAGCACAGGGCCACGTCCCAGTTCTTTCCACCTCACCACATGCTTTACCACTTGCCATCACCTTCGTCTTTCCGATATTCACCCTCAGACCTTTTGTCTCCATACATTCCTTCCACTTGTTCATCTTTTCCTTCAGTCCATCCATACTTTCCGCAATCAACACCAGATCATCTGCATACTAATTGGTCAACACACATAATTCAATTAGAACCATAGCACAAAATTGGGCATCGTAAATACAACAATTTGTAATATCTGGAAAAAGAAAGAAACCATTCGTGTACTTAGCAATAGACAACGGCCAGGTCGGCCAATGGAAACAACTGCAGTTAATGACAGAAAAATCATCAGAGCTGTGAAATAAAACCCTAAAACCACTGGCAGGGACATCACCGACAATCTCCAGAGTGCAGGGGTGAAAGTATCACAATCTAACATTCGCAGAAGACTTTGACAGCAGAATTACAAAGACTACACAGCAAGATGTGTAGCCAAGCACCTGTGTAGCCTCTCGTCAGCACCAAAAATAGAAATACCAGATGAGAATTTGCCAAAAAGTACGGAGGTGAGTCAGTGAGTTCTGGAACAAAGTTTTATGGACCAAGACCAAGATAAACCTTTACCAAAGCGATGGAAAGGTGAAGGTGTGGAGAAAGGAAGGAACTGCATATGATGCAATGCATAGTATCTCACATGCAAAGCAAGGTGGAGGTCATGTCATCGTTTGGGCTTACATGTCTGCCTCTGGAACTGGCTCACTCATCTTTACTGATGATGTAACTAATAATGGCAGCAGCAGAATTAATTTGGAAGTTTACAGAAATATTTTGGCTGTCTATGTACAAGAAAATGCCTCCAAACTCATTGGGTGGTGCTTCACCGTTCAGCAAACAATGACCCAAAACACACTACCAACGTGACCAAGGAGTTCAACAGGTGAAAAAGTGTAAGGTTTTAGACTGGCCAAGCCAAACTCCTGATTTAAATCCAATGGAGCATACATTTCATTTGCTAAAGGAGACTAAAGTCAGACACTCCCAAAAACAAACAACAACTGAAAATGGCTGCAGTAAAGGCCTGACAAAGCATCTCAAAGCAAAATACCGAGAGTTTGGTAATGTTAATGGGTCACAGGCTCGATGCAGTTATTGCATGCAAGGAATTAAAAAAAAAAATAACCACCTTTAGAGGCCATTTTTCCCCGCAAAGCGGGGGTTGGCCTTTTTCGGGAACCGTGGTTGTTGTTGTTTTTCGGTCCCCTTTTTGAAGCAATGTTTTACGGCTGGATGCCCTTCCTGACGCCAACCCTTTTTGCCGCCTTTAACGACAAACAGGGAATTATCAGTGAACTGGTCCTCAATTAGCCGACCTCGGAAGGATGACAGGCTGAGTCAACCCCCCTGGCATTAATTCAGCGATCGACCGGGATTCGAACCCAGGATCCTAGGATCCTAAGCCGGCACCCTAGCCACTAGCCCAACACCAGGGCTAGGAATTGCATGCAAGGAATATGTAACCAAATATTAATTATACAATTTTAATTTACTTTTTAAGTTAATGTGTTCCAATACTTAAGCTTACCTAAAATGGGGGAACTGAACATAAAAAGTGCTGTTGTTCTAAAATGGTAAAACATGGATCCACAGAAATACCAATAAATAAAAGCTGACCTTCTGCACTCTTGCCTCATATTCACCTTTTGATCTCAAATCCAAATTTCACGAGTATATAGCAATAATAACAAATTTCACTTCACTGTTCCAATACTTATGGAGGACACTGTATAAGGTCACATAACTCATCCTGTATTGTCATCATGAACCATGCTCCATACTGAGTGTCGGTTCTGCGCGTAAGCAGTTTCTTGGCTAAAGTTACAAGCCTGAACCTGGATGATCGAGGCGCCACTCCGATGCAGGTTATTCGACTGAGTGCTCAGGAATTTGGGATTTGTTCAGGGTGCCGGCGATAACTTGCCTACTCTTCGTGAAACACCGTGGGATCTATATCATCCACCAACCAATGCCATGCGATGAGACGCCCAGTTTTTAAGTCCATCCCAGGGACAGGTCCAGGATGAGTCCAGGGAATTTTTAAGTCCAGGGTCCAGGGTCCAGGGACAGGTCCAGGGATTGCTTTGTGATGCAATGGTGACAGTTTAGAGTTGGGTCGGGATTCATACCTAGGCTAGAGAGCTCAAGATGCGAGTCTGTGTACCTCAAAGCTATCTTGCCAGCCCAATTTATTTGTTATAAAAGTTTGCAGAGAAGGAGACACTCAAAATCTACTGGATCATAAAACCTACTAGATGGAGCTCAAATTCATGCTCTGCAATAATAGGATCTTCTAGAGTCATACAGTCATTGGAGAACATTTCAAAGCTTCCTTTTTACCATAAAGAGAAGCTTCGAGGAGTGAGAGGTCAATGCCTCCAATTTAGGCGAAGACTGTAATAATTAACATCAAAATTAGAACAGCACTCGGTAGAGAGCATACCATACCTCTGCCAGACTGAACAATTTACCTTTTGTATCCCACCGATAGGTCAGATCTGGATCTGGACCTAAACCAAAATCTAATCCGCTTGTTCTTGTCACCTACCGAACTCACCCACCAAGTTATGTCATAATCCGTTAACAACATTTTGAAATATCATGCTATAGGCCCCTACATCATTTTTTCCCCATCTCTCAATGGTGAAGAATCACTTTAAAAATGAAATTTCAAAAATATTGTATCCGAAATGGAATTCTCCAAAACAACACAAGTGGTTCCTAACAATGGTATGAGATGACGCTTTGTCATTTTACTTGACGAAGCAAAAGTTTCCTCAAAAAATCCGTACGAACAGATCACCGCCACTGGGCCAATGCTGCATGGTTTATGGCCAAAAGAGGGCACCTGCCACACATGACTCAGTCTAAAACCGCCAACAAGTCCATACAACCAACATGGGTTCTCTTCTATTTGATCTTTAGACGTCACCACTTAGTTTATAAGGTTGTGATAACAGGTTCAAATCTCGTATGATCCGTATCCAATCCAACGAGCATACCGTCAAACCTTTTCCATGTATTGGCACTGCAGATTAAGTACTATATAAGCAAATAATGCGCTGGGTGGTGGCTTTTGGTTATCCCAGTGTTTGGCAACGCAGTGTTCGTGATATGGCCTGGCTGTCACGCAATCACCCACGTTTGCGGAAAACACCGTGTGTTCTTTGAAGTTCACCAGCGAAAATCTGGAGGAACACAGACGTACAGATCACCACCACTGAGCGATTGTCACATGATTCATAGGCAGAAGAGAGCACCTGCCACACATGACTTTGTCTCAATCGATCAACACCTTTGCATTAGCATCTGGTAGGGGTGCGTGGGACTTAGCAAATTTTCCCAACATGCAAAGCTTACTGAATGGGAGATATGTGTTTGTATATATATATATATATATATATATATATATATATACTGTATATATATATATATATATATATATATATATATATATTGTTACAGACACGACTTTGATGTTAAAGTGGGCCGAGCGGAATGGCCGTCGTGTCCGCACAAATTACCCGACTATACTCGACGTTGACGAAGTCGCGCGATGCTGGCTCAATAAGAAAAAGAAGGCACCCGGCTGGATCACAATAACACAATACGACACCAGGGGTTCAGTTCTCAAGACCTCCGGAGGAGGTTATATTAAGGCGGAAGGTTAGATTACAACTACAAGAGGGACAGCATAGAAAGACAAGCACTTAGACACAATCTTATATTATTCCCAACAGACGACAGATAAACGGGACACAGCTGACTCACACGGGGATTGATGGAAAGGACAGGCGGGTAGCGATGGCTCCAGGTGCACCTGGGCTCAAAGGTCAGAATCGACTCGGTCCGGTCCAGAGATGCGGGGAGGTTGCAGCGCTCGGATGGCGTCTTGTCTGCTCAAGCTCGGGGCGCATCTCACTCAGCGCTCGCAGGTGGCTTTCCTTCTCCAAGCTGGGTGCGCATCTCACGTCACATCCGGCCCGGGGCCGCGTATATCCGGCGGGGAGTGACACGCCCTCGGCTCGTTAGCTCCGCCTCGTGGAATCGGCACGTTGCTTCTCATTGGGTGCGTGCGGGGGGGGTTTACCAGGCTCCGCCCTTGACGAGGAGCTGACAAGGAGCCCCTTCGTGGTAACCCCGTGGAGTGCATGGTCTGGAGCTAATCGAGCCGGTGTGAGGACGCATCCTCCCCCGCTCCGCCGCCATCTCTGTTGTTGTTGTAATTGTTGGGGAAGAAGATGGGAGGAGGTATGGGAAAGGTCCTAAACTCACTACTGGTGCCATATAATCACATTCTGGTGCAACGAAGAGTCATAATTAATGGAAACGAGGCCTTAACTGACATAGAATAAGAATAACTAGGAAGATGTCCGAAAGTTGTCTACGTGTGGTGCGGTGGACCTGGGCACGACATTTAATGGGGGAATAAGGGGAAGGTCGGCTCTACTGATTGTTATTTACATGCAATGGGACTAGGGAATGGGGGATCGGGGAAAGTTGGGGAGTATTGGAGAAAATAGGGGAATATTTACAAGCGGATATGGAGGCCAAATTCCATATTCGCAACATTGCACCCTTCTCTACCCTCGGGGCGTCCCGACCCGATAAATTTTTACCTACTTTAGTGTGGCACGCAATGTAGTTCCCTCTACTATTAACTCTACCCTGAGTGCGACAGTTTTACAGATATTCACAAATGAGTAAATATGTCCCCCTGCGACGTTGCACCCTTCTCCTCACAGAAACACGCCCACAGGATAACCGAATCCGGAAAGAATTCTCAAACTACACATACAGCCGGTAGGGAGCATTATTTACAAGATTACGCTGATATCTACACTACGATCCAGGACCTGTCTTTGGAGGAACACATGCAGATGTTATGCATAGAGAGAGCGCGCTTGCCAACATCGATACACCAACCCACGAGTGCTCTGTGGCCGACGGCCTTTAATAACGTGCAGAGCACCCTTCCCGAGCATCAACAGCACCACCCCACCACCAATCGGTGCAGTCACCATTGTTCATTGGAATAAAAATAAATTCGACAACCCCTAACCCTGCAGGTGTCTCTTGCTCTTCTTGTGGTGCACTTGGTGGTGTTAACTATTAGTGGTTCACCTGTATGGCATAGGTGCCACGTTGATCCATAGGTCCATCCCCGGGTGGTGCTTGGCCGCAAACGAACTGCGGTCCATTGTGGGTGGCCACAAACATTGCGGTCCATATGGTGTATCGATCCCGGCAGCAAACAGCGAAAGTGCAGGCCCACAACTGCGCAGCCAGCACCTCTCTCTCCTCTCTCTCTACCCCAAAGCCAGATCCTCGGAGGTGGGAGACAAAAGAAGCAGACAAGTGAGTAAGGTGGTAAGGGCGCAAAAGTGCACGCAATGTAAGGTGATGCACCCTGGGGGCACATGGGAACCAGGTGAGACAGGTACGTTCCTATCGTACGCCCCCCCCCCCCCACCAGGTAACCTACATGGCCCCTCCCTTACCCCTTACTGTATCCACAAAACACAACACTACCCATAAACATCTACTTTACAAATCAACAAACATCCCTACTGTCTTCCCCGTTCCTCCCATAAACCAAATTCGTCTTCTCTCCCTCCTAACCAATCAAATTTGCCATTTTCAACTCTCATCAAGATTTGCCATCTCCAACTCAACATCATAATTTGCCATCACCAATTCATCATCAGTCCCTCCTAAGGAGGGAGAGATGGAATCACCCCAATGTCTCATCCACGTCGTGATGCGTCTCACAAATCCACAGCAATCTCATTTCCTGCACACAGAACAAAGAAAACACAGGTGTGGAGTCATCATCATCACCACAGGTAAGTGGCTGCGTATGGTGCGACAGGTTCTTCAATCCTAACTATTTCCTAAATGACTTTAACAACTTTACACCACCCGGGGTCTTTCTCCGGCCAAACCATTGGCCCTCTTACACTATGGGTTCTAAAAACCAATTCCCATTGGCCAAACTGTGGTGCTTTTCAATTTGGGGTCTCACTCCCCCGATTCATCTCCCGGTGCCCTCGCACAATTTCTGGGCTGCGGCGTGTACCTCTCCCAGTGGGTCTACCCACCTGCACACCTCCACCACTGCAGTTGCCTCCGAGCTTACCTGCTCCTTACCCTAACCTAACTACCAGGGGAAGGCCCTCTGGCTCTCTCCCCACTCCGTGCCCTCTCTGGCACTGGGCTGCCCGATCCACACCCGGGATCCTCAGGCACCCACTCACAACTACCGGCTCCCAGAGCCCACCTGCGGCCTCACCTGGCCGACATCCTCACAGTGGTGGAGTGCCCAACCAACTACACACACTAACAGGCTACACGCCCAGCCATTTCCACAACACTAATGCACCCATTCACAACACCATTCTGCAACCGCACCACAAATGCCAATATCCAACCACAATTTACCTGCACCCTCTACCTAACACTTACACTACCCGCCCCGGGTACTCGTGAAAGGGGTCCACTCTTCCCCCATCCACACCTTCGCACCATGCACACCACTCCGTACCTCTCACTCCAACTCTCTCCACACACCTGTACCTGCACACCTGTGCTCTCACACCTGGTGCCACCTGCACCCTTCTCTCCCCAAGCGCATTCGCGCTGATCCACACACTCACTACTCATACACTGCTCCACACACCTGTCCAGTTGCACACCTGTGCAATCACACCTGTTCAATTCTCACAAACACGGCATCATCTCAGCTAACTACTCCCTTCTGAAACTTGCGCTTCCCAGTCGTCCCTTTAAACTATTGCGCTCCCTCGTCATTATCATCCATACTAATCTACCTGCGTCCCCACTACAGGTATCAGTCACGACCTAACCTTAACGTTACCTAATGTCAATCTCTAGATCCCTACACACGATATATCCTAACCCACCCGGGCTAGTTTTCACTGCCATACACCCCATAAACCTAGTGCTCCTTTGCCCCCCCACATGGGAAGGATGGTGGATTTGCCATCCCACCACATCGGGGGTCTCTCACTATCAATTTTGCACGTCAAATTTCAACAAATTAAAAATTTGCCAATCACTGCCCATCATCTGCCAATCACTACTGCCAATCCCTTGCCAATCATCAAATTTTGTTTTTCTCTAATTTTGGGTCCAAAACACTAACCTCATCACCCAGTCGACTCACTAATACCTCTCGGTGCGCCAATCCCTGTCCAAAGCCCGGCTTCGTAAAGCCAAGCAATGGATGCTGGTTGTTTTGTGCCAGCGGCTGGATGCGTCCGGCACTCGGTGCAGGGACGGGGGCTTACCCGTGCCGAGATCCCACGCACCACCTCGGCGTGGAGCCATCCAATGCCCCGATCTCGACCTGCCGGCACGTCTCACCACAAAGTGGTCGCCATGACGACCCTTTCTATCGGGCTGCCAGCTCCGCCTAGTGGAGCCTGGACGCGGCCGTTCAAAGCGAGGCCCAGCACGCACCGAGGGCCCGACTCGGCTATAAGTCGTTCTAAACTCTACCCCGTCTAACGTCGATGCTTCACCTGCATGCTTACATCCCGCAGCCCGTTCCTTGCTCACACATCCAGCCGTTTCCATGCCCCTCGTACCGTTCCTTACACACCCAGGTACACCCATTCCACTCACCGCCTTGGTCACACACCTGACCACCGAACACTTTGGCACACACTCGTTGGTAGCACACCTCACCAATACACCTCTTCGCGCCCCCTCCTCGGTCACCTCCTCTGTGACAATCACAGGTGTGCTCTCATTCGCACACCCAACCACGTGCCTCACTACCAACTCCAGCGTGCATTCCCACTCACGCTCTACCATTCCAGGTGTGCATCCTTCCATCCCAGGTGTACATCCTCGCTCACCTGTCACAACCACCTCACGCTCCATGTCACTCTCACTACTCTCACCTCCATTCTTGACAGCGCACTCACCCTTACTCTTGACAGCGCACTCTTTCCTCGTGCACCTGCCCGTCACACACCTTTCTCGCGCACACTCTCCCGTTACACCCTCTGTAACACTCACCACAGGTGGACACCCTTCCTTACTTCTGACAGCGCACTCTTTCCTCATGCACCTGTCCGTCACACACCTTTCTCGCGCACACTCTCCCGTTACACCCTCTGTAACACTCACCACAGGTGTGCATTCTTCCTTGCCTTTGACAGCGCACTCTTTCCCCATGCACCTGTCCGTCACACACCTTCCTCGCGCACACTCTCCCGTTACACCCTCTGTAACACTCACCACACCGCGCTTCCATGTGCTCCCTCGCACACGCGCTACGACCGACTCACTCTCGCCAGCACACTCACTCCTTGGCACGCACTTTTTCCTCACACACCCCAGAGTCGGACTTTCTCGCACACCTCCTTTTTCGCACACCAGACCTGTCGCACACTTCACCCACGGCCTCTCACGAACACCCGGGTCTATCTCGACCCCCAAGCTTCTTAAATCCCCTGGCGCATCATACGCACGACCATATTGGTCACCACTTACACCGGGTCCTCTTCCTCTTCGCTTCTCCTCCATCACCTGCGAATCCCTCATCCGGTTAATGAGCACATCATCACGATCCAGACACAGACTTTGGACCAATTCTTTTATCTCCTCCTTTATCTCTTTCTTATCCTCTCTCCGTCGCTTCTTAATTTCGCTCACCCCTTCTTCCACTTCTTCTAATTTTTGCTTCATCTCCTTCATCTCTTCGTGCGCCCCTTTAAGTTCTTCCTCTAACTCCACTTTATTTTTTTCTATGTGCTCCCGCACCTCCCGCTCTTTAACCTCCATTACCTCTACCACCTTGTCCATTTTCCTCGTCAGGTCCTCATGTACCGTCTGGCACTCTTTTTTAATTACCCCTACGTCCTTTTTCATCTCTTTCTGTGTCGATTTTAAACCCTCTATTACCGCTGTGTTCTTCTTTACCTGGTCCCCCAACTCCTTTTGTCCCACTGTCAGTTGTTCTACTCCCAGCGTCAACTCCTCTATACCACCTTGCAATTTTACAGTCCCCTTTCTCACCTCTTTCTCCATGCGCTCCTTACAGTGCCTCACCTCCTCGCGCACTCCTCCGACCTCCTCACTCACTCCTCTTCTGATCTCCTCTCCCATCACTTGCATCTCCTGCCCAGATGCCACCCTCATCTGCTCCATTTCCTCCCTGTGAGCATCCAGTTTGGTTTCTACCCCCATTCTGACCCCCTCTATCTGCTGCTCCATTTGTTTAACTTCCCTTTCCGCTTGGTCCCTCATGTCCCTCAATTTGCCTTCCATACTGTTTTCTAACCCCTCTAACCCATTTTTCACTCCCTCTATCTGATTCTCCTGGGCAGCCATTCTATTTTCTACCCCCATTAACCCATTTTTCACTTCTTTTATCCCGTTGTCTAACCCCTCAAAATTATTGTCTAACTTCCCAATTTTCTTGTCTAACTCCTCAAAATTATTGTCTAACTTCTCACCGGTACCCCTCGCTTCGTCCCTCATTACCCCCATTTGGTTTCCCATTACCCCCATTTGGCCCTCTAATCGCCCACTATCAACCCTCATTTGGCCCTCCATCCTATCCATTTTTGCATTCAGTTGGGTCAAGAATAATCTGAGGTCAAACCCGGTTTGCCCAGCGTCCCCAGCCGCCACCGCAGGCTCGCCCTCCGCGGCGCCGCTATTTTGGGACCCTTCAACCACGTGAGCGAGCGCGCCATTTTGCGCGCCCGCTACTTCGTGCGTGACGGCGCTATTTTGCGAACCTGCCGCCCTCACTGCTTCGCTCTCCTCATGTCCCTCAATTTGGTCCTGGACCGACCCTGCTTCACTCTCCCCTACCGGACCCCAGCCGTCTTGATCCGCCATAGCGCGACTTGCAAAATTCGAGTTTCGTAAAACAAAACAAATTTCGGCCGCTCCAAATTTTGACCAAATTTTTTTTTTCCTCTATTCGTTTTTTTTTTTTTTCAAAATTTGGTCGGGCCTCGAATCTCACTCCCGACACCAATTGTTACAGACACGACTTTGATGTTAAAGTGGGCCGAGCGGAATGGCCGTCGTGTCCGCACAAATTACCCGACTATACTCGACGTTGACGAAGTCGCGCGATGCTGGCTCAATAAGAAAAAGAAGACACCCGGCTGGATCACAATAACACAATACGACACCAGGGGTTCAGTTCTCAAGACCTCCGGAGGAGGTTATATTAAGGCGGAAGGTTAGATTACAACTACAAGAGGGACAGCATAGAAAGACAAGCACTTAGACACAATCTTATATTATTCCCAACAGACGACAGATAAACGGGACACAGCTGACTCACACGGGGGTTTGATGGCTAGGACAGGCGGGTAGCGATGGCTCCAGGTGCACCTGGGCTCAAAGGTCAGAATCGACTCGGTCCGGTCCAGAGATGCGGGGAGGTTGCAGCGCTCGGATGGCGTCTTGTCTGCTCAAGCTCGGGGCGCATCTCACTCAGCGCTCGCAGGTGGCTTTCCTTCTCCAAGCTGGGTGCGCATCTCACGTCACATCCGGCCCGGGGCCGCGTATATCCGGCGGGGAGTGACACGCCCTCGGCTCGTTAGCTCCGCCTCGTGGAATCGGCACGTTGCTTCTCATTGGGTGCGTGCGGGGGGGGGTTTACCAGGCTCCGCCCTTGACGAGGAGCTGACAAGGAGCCCCTTCGTGGTAACCCCGTGGAGCGCATGGTCTGGAGCTAATCGAGCCGGTGTGAGGACGCATCCTCCCCCGCTCCGCCGCCATCTCTGTTGTTGTTGTAATTGTTGGGGAAGAAGATGGGAGGAGGTATGGGAAAGGTCCTAAACTCACTACTGGTGCCATATAATCACATTCTGGTGCAACGAAGAGTCATAATTAATGGAAACGAGGCCTTAACTGACATAGAATAAGAATAACTAGGAAGATGTCCGAAAGTTGTCTACGTGTGGTGCGGTGGACCTGGGCACGACATTTAATGGGGGAATAAGGGGAAGGTCGGCTCTACTGATTGTTATTTACATGCAATGGGACTAGGGAATGGGGGATCGGGGAAAGTTGGGGAGTATTGGAGAAAATAGGGGAATATTTACAAGCGGATATGGAGGCCAAATTCCATATTCGCAACAATATATATATATATGTCAGGTCTCAGATTTGTTACTGCTTAATGCTCAATTATAAATGCCGGTTGACTGACGTATTACCACGTAAGCTATGTTATAAAATGCTGTTCTATAATGTTATTTCATGAGTTAATAAAATGTATTCGAACCTTAGGTAGGCTGCTTGAATCGTAGACATAAATCCTTTGATAAATTGCCAAAACATTAACTGTTTTGTTTAATGACAGTGACGCCTGAGTTACAATGAGGTTTTTGCTTCGCTTTCATTTAAAATGAGGAAAGGCTCGCTTCAGTCGTGTTGGACAAATTGTATACGTGTGCACTTTCGAGGCTAGATAAGGCCGGTCGTAAAATCCCTATCATGATTCTCAGACGGCGCCTCGAGCCGCGGGCAGGAGAACGCTCACATGCGCGTGATTTTGCGTAACACTAGCAGAATGTTTAGGTTGCAGACATAAAACCTATCGTGAACCATATATATTTTGTATTAATCACAGCGACGCTTGACTCTGTATAAACATGCTCTGAATTACTCATTTTGAACAAACCCATATACTTTATGGGTTTGTCGAAGCCAAGAATGCACCCTCCCTTTAATGAGTTATATTTTCTGCCTCGTCGGAGTTTTGAAATCACATCTGGTCCGAATGATAAGGTGCGTGCTGCACTCCCCCGAATGACAGAGCGGATAAACGGTGGGGGCTAGGAATGACGGGGAGGGACTCTCGCCAGTCGCTTTGTTCTCTCGGAGATTTTCTGATAATCGTATTCATATATAAATGAATGAGAATCAATGTGTTTTCAGGAAGGCTTGACTTGGCATGTTCTTGCTGTAGCTTGCTGTAGATGTCTGTCTCCTCCGGATCCGTATAAAGTGTTATTTTAATAAAGGTCTCGTCATTCTCAAGCCTGTTGGTGGAACTCTACTTCGATCAGAAAAGGTGGTTTCTGACATTTGGTGCCGTGACTCGGATTGCAGCAGACAGAGGACAGAGAGAGCGGACCCCGAGCGACAGAAGGAAGGCTGTCCGAACGCCGGGACGCCGGCACGTCGTACCTTCCTTCCTGGAGCGGGTTCAGCCCGTTCCTTTCTGCCTTCTGCTCTGCCTGCTCTCCGAACAGAAATTGTAAGTAGAGGCTCATTTCAGGCCACAGAATGACGTGTCTTTGTTGAAATCACCTGGATATCATTTAAGAGTAACGTTACAATATTTGCGCTGGATAAACATTAAGAGTAAAGCTAAGGATAGATTTAGCGCTGGATATTATTTAAGAGTAACGTTACAATATTTGCGCTGGATATTATTTAAGGGTAACGTAATAATTAACAAGGACGAGGGGGAAAGTGAGGTCGGACAGCCGTAAAGGTTGAGTAGGCCGAGAACTTTCCAGGAAGGATCAGCCCAGAGCAACAAGATGGGAAACAAGCTAACGAAAGAAGGGGAACCCCTCAAGGGAACCCCGGCATCTTTCATGTTTAAGAGGCATCATTTTGCCGCGGTAAGACCAATAAAGGACTGGGCTGTGCTAACTAAAGATTTAAGTCATCCCTGGCCAGAGGAGGGATCGTTTGCACTTGACAAATTGGAAGTGTTGTACGGAGCTTTGGATAAGCTAGAAAAGGAAAAGAAACACTTCCCACCCGATTATTGGAAGGTGTTTGGGTGGTGGGAAAAGGAAGGAATGAAGCGATTGGCGGCCACAAGACAGGCTAGCCTGGCAGGGGAAGTACTGAAGCTTCAGGACCAAAAGAAGCAAGCAGACAAGGTTCAGGACAAAACAATTAGGGAGGTAGTTAAGCAAGCAAATCAGCGGCTAATGCCGCTCGTCCAAAATCCGGACCAAGACCCCGCGGTAGGGGAGGCAGCTGCCATGCCCCCACCCCCCCAAGCCCTGAGCCCTGTCCCCGGGCTACAGGCGCCACCTCTCCCACCCCCGCCCCTGTTCCCCCAGGGGTTAGACCCCCATAAAACTAGACCAGCCGCCCCTCAGGTTCACCTTAGCCCGGGCAATCCTTTTAGAGGACAAGAAATTAATGGGGCGGACAGCGGGTTCACGGCCCCAGAGGGGCCAGGAGAACTGTACCCCCCATTGGAAGGGTGCACGGAATCAGAGAACCCACAACCTGCAATTGGGATGTGTCCTTTAAAAACAATAGGACTGAACAGGGGGGCACCCATTAACATCAGGATACCCTGGAGGGAATCAGATTTGGCGTCTATGCAGGAGCGGGTGAGAACCCTGCTGGCTGAACATCCCGGTCAGATACCGGAATTTATGCGTATGTGGATACAAAATACAGGTGCAGATTGGCGGGACGTCTGCCACATGGGGAAGGCTGTATTGCCCGCGCGGGTGTGGGACCAGGCCAAAGTACACGCACGCTGGCCAAATGTAGCACCGCCCCCGGCCGCAACCGCGGCCCAGACCCTCGCCGATTGGGAGGCCCTGGTCGACCTATTGTTGGCCGGGGTATACACCGCACTGATGCCAGCCGCAGGGCCAGATTGGAATAAAATATACGGCCTAAAACAGAAGCATGGCGAGGCAGCCCTCGATTGGAAAGAGAGGGTAGAACGAGCAGTGTTAAGGTGGGGAGGACTGGGCCAGGTGCGGGCACAAGATCTCCCTCACGCTGTAGTGAACAATTTTTTTGTAGAAGGAATGAGACCGACAGTTAAGAAGCGCATTCAAACGGCTATGATAGGATGGAGAAACACCCCAACCGACCAACTAGTCGAAGCGGCCGAACAATGTGGCGAGGGCGACGAGAAGAAGGCCGATGTTAAGGACGACATGTTGCAAATGCTCGTCCAGGAGAAACGGGACCGACTCAACCAAAATAAGAAGGGAAATCAAGGCCAAGGACGGGCCCAGAATCGGGACACCAGGTTAGAGCCCAACGAAGAGTGGGGGCGCGACGACAAAAACGAAAATGACGCTGATGACAACGACAATGGACGAGTCGACATGCGGACACAAGGGCCCCCTCCCCAAAATTGGAACCCACAAGGGCCCCCTCCCCAAAATTGGAACCCACAAGGGCCCCCTCCCCAAAATTGGAACCCACAAGGGCCCCCTCCACCGCAAAACTGGAACATGCAGGGGCCCCTTCCACCGCCGCAGAGCTGGGCCATGCAACCACCCCCTCCACAGACCTGGGCAGTACAAATGCCCCCTCCCCAGAACGGGTATCCACAGGGACCCCCTTCCCAAATCGATGGGCCTCCCCCAAGTTATTGGGCCCCAAGCGGAGCGAACGGGAATGGGCCGCCACAATGGGACCAACGGAACCAACAGCCTGCGAGGCGTCCGACGCAACAGGGTCAGCGCAATAGCAACAGGTACCCCGCATCCACCGCTCCACAGGGGGCGTGCTTCCGTTGCGGACGGACGGGACATTGGAAACGCGATTGCCGGGGGCCCCGCCAGGGGTACCCGCCACAGAGAAATCAAGTAGCCTATTGACAGGAAGCCGGCGGGCCGCCCGTAGAATGTCCCCTCTTGACTATGACACCAACCGAGGAGCCGACCTTGACACTAGACGTAGATGGGCAACAGGTAGACTTTCTCGTCGATACGGGCGCTACTCGCAGTACTATTAACGAGGGGCAGCTACCATCCTTGCGCCCCACAGATAGGGATGTCCAGATAGTGGGAGTTTCAGGCTTGCCCCAAGCGCTCCCTATTTCAGAAGAGGTAAGAGTGGTGTGCGGCCCACTAGAGGCTAGACACGCTTTTTTGATGACTACCACCGCCCCGACTAACTTGTTGGGACGGGATCTACTTTGCCGTTTAGGCTGCCAAATTTCATGTACGGAGCAGGGAGTTTTTGTAGACGTCGCGGAATCCAAACGCGATCTGTTAATGACGGCATTGTCTCGGCCCGGCCCCACCGCCTACTGGTGGAGCCTGGAAAAGAGGGCTTTGGCCACTTGGATACATGTCCTAGACACAGTGTGCTCCCGGAACGACGGGTTGCGAGATTGGCTGCGCGTACATCAAATTACAACAGACATAAAGGACAACCCTCCCCATTGCACGGCTTACTACGATGCTAGGGGCGATGATGACGAGTACCGAGAAAGGATAAAGGGGTCAATAGGTAAGAATTCGGACCTATCGTTGTCAAATATATGGGTTGGACGGGAGGGAATAGGCGTCGAGGTAACCCTAACCGCGGAACAGCGGGCGTTGTCTCAGTACCCCGCAGGGGTGGACGCCCATGTTACCCTCACCACCGCCAAAGGATGGCCGGCGGAAAGTATAGGATGGATGATGGGGCGCTTGCGAGAAATTCCGTGCAGCGCCATTTATGAAGTGGACCACTGGACAGTGACAGTGCTCGACAAAAACGAGGGGTATGTAATCACCCATGATGAGCAGAGTATAGAAGGAAAATTTGAAGAGACAGACCTGCCCCCAAAGGGCAACCACGTTGTACGAACGGTGTCTCAGGGCCCGGGCGAGTCCGATGACCTCTTGGAGGAGGTCCCGGCCGATTTGTGGTCCCAACACGACAACGACGTGGGGCGAATTCGCGACGCCAAACCTCTGGTAATACCGATCCAACCAGGAATGCCCCTCCCAAACGTGAGACAATATAAATTGCGGCACGAGGCCGATGCGGGCATAGAGCCAGTGATTCAATCTTTGGTGAAACAGAAAATAATTGTGGAAACTAACAGCCAATGCAACACACCGATTTTGCCCGTGAAGAAACCAATGCAGGATAAATGGAGGTTCGTGCAGGATTTGAGGGAAGTGAACAAAGTCATACAAGGCATACACCCAGTGGTACCAAATGCGGAAGGCCTTATGACATCTATCCCACCGGACGCAACACATTTTACCGTCATTGACCTATGCTCTGCCTTTTTCTCCGTACCCATCGCACCCGAGTCACAATACTTGTTCGCCTTCACCTTTAGGGGGCGCCAGTTCACCTGGACGGTGTTACCCCAAGGGTTCTCCGACAGCCCCACCCTGTTCTCCCGAGCGCTGCACCGCGATTTGGCAGACGTGGAACTAAAAGGGGGATCGGTGTTGTTACAATACATTGACGACTTGTTGATTTGTTCCCCTTCCAAGGAAGCCTGCGAAGGGGACTCCATGGCCCTGCTAAGAGCCTTGGCGGCCAAGGGCCACAAGGTGGGACGGAGAAAGCTCCAATTTGTACGGAAGGTAGTAACCTATTTGGGTCATGCCATTTCACACGGGAAGCGAGAACTGCATGCTGGACGAGTGACCGCTATCATGGAATCGCCACGGCCAAGTACGCAACGACAGATGTTGCGCTTCCTAGGTATGACGGGTTACTGCCGCTCTTGGATAATTGACTACGCACTACTTGCTAAACCGCTGTACGAAGCCACCAGAATAGGAGAACCAAACTACTTGGTTTGGACGGACGAATTGATGCGCTGTTTCGAGGGGCTGAAAAAGGCATTGGTAACGGCACCGACTTTAGGACTCCCCGATTATGCGAAACCATTCACCCTTTACACTCATGCAATAAGGGGTTTTGCTCAGTCCGTTTTGACACAGACTCATGGAGATAAGGAACGACCGGTAGCCTACTTTAGTAAAAAGCTGGAACCGGTCGAGCAAGGGTTTCCGGTGTGCCTGCAAGCCGTGGCAGCGGCTAGGTACGCAGTGGAAAGGACAGCGGACATTGTGATGGGGCACCCGGTAACGCTACAGGTACCACACTGCGTCACTTCACTGTTACTACAGCGGACAACACAACACTTATCGACCACTAGATTAATGCAATACGAAACAGCACTGATTACGGCCGCCAACGTCACCATTAAACGTTGCACTACACTCAACCCGGCCTCACTGATGCCCACCCCAGAGGAGGGCGAACCCCATGTATGTGTTGATGTAGTACAGCAAGTCTCTACGGTACGTCCGGACTTGAAGGACGTTCCCCTCGATAACCCCGATCGTGTGTACTACGTCGACGGATCAGCTAAACGCGGATGGGACGGCTCTTTGCTATCCGGATACGCGGTGTGTTCAGATAATGAGACGATAGAAAGCGGGCGCCTTCCGCCCACATTTTCCGCCCAGCAGGCGGAGCTGTGCGCCTTGACTAGAGCATGCAGCTTGGCGGCGGACCTTGCCGTCAACATTTATACAGATTCAGCATACGCGCACGGGGTAGTTCACGACAAAGGGGCAATTTGGAAGATGCGAGGCTTTCTCACATCTGCGGGTTCGGTCATAAAAAACGGCGAACTGGTTGAAGGGCTACTCCGAAGCATCTTGCTCCCCCGCGCTATCGCGGTGATCAAATGTCGCGGCCACCAAAGGACAGACTCTGACGTCGCCCGAGGCAACACCAGAGCGGACGTAGCGGCAGGAAAAGCGGCCAACCAACAAATAGGACGGAACATGCCGATGGTAACGCGAGCAAAAGGGGCACACACGCAAACTGCCAACGTACCGACCTCAGGACTAACCCCTTCCTCGAAAAATGAGTGCACCATCACCATCGCCTCACCGACTAATGAGGACGTTATAAAACTTCAAAACGCAGCAACAGCAGCCGAACATGATGACTGGGTAAAACGAGGGGCCACACGCCCCGGACCAAATGCGATGTGGACCCTTCACGGAAAACCAATAGCACCCAAGGAACTACTGCCTTGGCTGGCACGTATGGGACATCAAAATGGCCATGTGTGCCAGAGGGGGGTGATAGAACAGATAAACTATACCTGGGCGGCACCGGGACTGTCGCGAATCGCAGCTGAGGTGTGCCGGTCATGCGCGATTTGCCAACACAACAGGGGGGCACCACCTAGGCACCCACATAACGCGGGCCATCTTCGACCAATCGGGCCCTTCTGTCATGTCCAGTTCGATTTCATTAACATGGAACCAAGTATGTCGTTCCGATATGTCCTGGTAATCGTGGACATGTTCACAAAATGGGTCGAGGCCTATCCATGCGTTAAGTCAGACGCCCCGACAGTAGCCAAGCGCCTCGTGCGGGATTTCATGTGCAGATTCGGCATCCCTCAGAAAATTTCGTCAGACAAAGGGGGCCATTTCACGGGAGAGGTGATTAAGGGCATCCTAAAGGCACTGGGCGTGAAACAATCTTTCCATTGCGCTTATCACCCACAATCAGCGGGACTTGTGGAACGCACCAATGGGACGCTGAAACTTAAGGTAGCCAAGATCTGTGCAGACACAGGTTTGAAGTGGCCGGAAGCACTCCCGCTGGCGTTAATGAGTATTCGTTCCACCCCGGGCCACACCACGGGCCTTTCCCCCCACGAGATATTAATGGGACGACCTATGAGTTTGCCCGTTTCGGCCCCGATGGACATGTCCAAATTTGACTTGCCTGTGATGGATGACATGCTTTTAAAGTTTTGCAGAGGATTGTCCAATGTGGCACGCAGCATTCACGCCCGGGTACGAGAGGCGTTGCCTGAACCAACAAACCACGCCATCCACGACTTCCAGACCGGCGATTACGTGCTCGTAAAACACTTCACCCGCAAGAACGCCTTGGAACCAAGGTGGACGGGACCAGTCCAGGTGTTGCTGACTACACCAACGGCAGTCTTTTGCGAGGGCAAGACTTCGTGGATCCACGCCACGCACTGTAAGTTGGCCATACAAGCACCAGACACTACACCACAGCAACCACAGTAAGGATGGGCCTAATCATAGGTACGATACTATTGGTAGCGACAGCAGCTAGGGGAAACTCCGATTCCAATAGATGCGAAAACGAAACCCGACACCTCACCGTAACATGGGGACAAAGAGTATCACTACCATGTTTCGAACAGAAAGCCCTGCACACAAATTGGGTGAACATAAATTGGCTAGCACTGTCGGCAGGGCCTGGACGCGTTGGCATGGTACAACAAAAGCAACGAGAGTTCCGGGAAGACGGGCAAGCTAGAATTAAGACCTTGGCCCAACCAGGATACCAATGGGGAACCCCTGATTTTAAGCTACAAACACGCACACGCCTAGGGAAAGACATGACCATGCAGGTCCGGTGCAGCGTCTGGACCCCTGGCGCGGCCAGGGGCGAAACTAAATACACACCATGCATCGAATACATACTCACGCCACACCCCCAGAATAAGGCCCCAAAGAAGGGGGAAAACACATATTGGAAAGTGGCCAGGGAGGTGGCAACAATTCAAAATAGGACACACTGCTGGTCGTGCATGCACTTTCCCCAAGCAGGCACCACAGGAATACACATGATAGTGCTACCTCTGTCCCTCAATGACCTCTGCTCACAACCTATCGATTCCCCATGTTTAGTCACCACGCTGGAAAGAGAAGGGGTTGACAACGGCAAGAGTTGCAATCGACAATTTAATTATCGCCCGTCAATGATTGCCCATGTGGCCGAGAGGCCTGCCCCCGTCTGGGTCAAACCACAGAAAGGGACGGTCTGCCTCCAGGGTTCCGGCCACTTGCGTATGGGAGAATCAGAATGCGCCTACACTCTCCCCGGGAAGCTGGGACAAGGGAGCTCGGGGATTACACTACGAATAGTACTGCAAGATAAACACAACCACAACATAACGGCTATAACATTCTCTAGGGGGGTTAGTAGGATTAATGGGGTGGTAAGGGGAACCCAGTGCTTATCCACCCACCTGGTCCCACCCCATGGGACAATGTTTATATGCGGCGACAAGGCTTACCCCTATTTACCAAATAATTGGGGGGGCACATGTTATCTGGGTTCAGTCCTTCCTGACGTTGAGATACTGGATGAGCTAGACCCAAAGTCCTTGGACAGGCGTTATAAGAGGTCAGTCATGAACGAAGATGGAACCACTAAACTACACGGGAGCCTATGGGAAAAGGTGTTTGGTTTCTTCTTCCCAGGAGCGGGCACAGTCATGGATAGTTTCCGGATAGATAAATTGGCTTTGGCCCTAGAAAAGGTGGCAAACGACACCGCTACGGCTCATGACATACTATTGGATACGGTGATTCACATGCGTACAATGGTGATGCAGAATCGGGTGGCTTTGGACATGCTCTTGGCAGAGAAAGGAGGGGTATGCGGAATAATAGAGGGAAAATGTTGCACTTACATACCCGATCCATCTGAAGGAGTGTCAGCCGCAATAGTGAGACTAAGGGAAACTAGCCACGCCCTGACGATCGATCGGATCGCGCGCGAAAATTCTTATACATTTAGCTGGCTCACTGACTGGTTCCAGGGATGGACGGGCACCATAGTGAAGTGGTTATTGACCGCACTGGCTGTGATAATCGGGGTAGTAATTTGGGGGGCACTAATGAAATCTCTAGTCCTCCTCTGTATGAGAAAGTATTTTACAGGATGGAAATTGAAGAAGCCGCCGACAACGACTATGGTTCTGACCACAGAGGCCGTCGACCTGAACGGGTCCTTCAACAAGGCAGACGTGACCGGCGCTCCAGAAAATTGCATTGAATTTTGTAATGACTGTGATACTTGTGTTGATCCCATGTGGGAACTGGCTGCTGCCTGTAACGGTGTCTGTGATGACTGTGATACTTGTGCTATAAACCCCTTGCGTGTACTGGCTAACGCCTCTTATGTATTACAAGCTGACAGCTGCACGCCCCCTTCTGACCCAACTATGGATCTGATTGCGACGCTGGGTCTGGCGGTTGAGGGACCCGACGCGGATGTCCTAGACCCGCAAGCCGACCAGGCGCCCATGGGAGACTTTGACATAAAGGAAGTCCCTCTCTTTTCTTCAAATGTTTCGGATCTCTTTGATCCACATGTTGCGGATCTCTTTGCTTCAAGTGATTCGGATTCGGATTTTTACGCTCTGTACCCTGACCAGGAAATTGAGACACAAGATACTGACGACATTTTGTATTCCCCAGAACAGCAACACGTGAGGGACCTCATGGGCATGACCGTTGATTAACTTCGAAGATCTGCAAGGACTGCGTCTGCAAAGGGTGGGGGGAGCCAGTTCCGCAGGGGAAGTGATGCACCCTCTGGCGGAGCAGAACCTCATCTGGACCAGACGTCTTCGTTGTGGATCCGAAACGTTAATGAACTTTCATGTTTTGAGCCCTCAGGCTCCAAGCACGCACCACACGACACGTTCCCCAAATGCACGGGCGAGGCGCTATGGGCGCACGGTATGCCCTTGGGAGATACCCGCATTACACGATGGTCTTTCAATAAAGCCCGATGTGGCACGTTGTCTCTTGAGATACTTTGTCTCGACGAGACAAGAGGAAGGAATGTCAGGTCTCAGATTTGTTACTGCTTAATGCTCAATTATAAATGCCGGTTGACTGACGTATTACCACGTAAGCTATGTTATAAAATGCTGTTCTATAATGTTATTTCATGAGTTAATAAAATGTATTCGAACCTTAGGTAGGCTGCTTGAATCGTAGACATAAATCCTTTGATAAATTGCCAAAACATTAACTGTTTTGTTTAATGACAGTGACGCCTGAGTTACAATGAGGTTTTTGCTTCGCTTTCATTTAAAATGAGGAAAGGCTCGCTTCAGTCGTGTTGGACAAATTGTATACGTGTGCACTTTCGAGGCTAGATAAGGCCGGTCGTAAAATCCCTATCATGATTCTCAGACGGCGCCTCGAGCCGCGGGCAGGAGAACGCTCACATGCGCGTGATTTTGCGTAACACTAGCAGAATGTTTAGGTTGCAGACATAAAACCTATCGTGAACCATATATATTTTGTATTAATCACAGCGACGCTTGACTCTGTATAAACATGCTCTGAATTACTCATTTTGAACAAACCCATATACTTTATGGGTTTGTCGAAGCCAAGAATGCACCCTCCCTTTAATGAGTTATATTTTCTGCCTCGTCGGAGTTTTGAAATCACATCTGGTCCGAATGATAAGGTGCGTGCTGCACTCCCCCGAATGACAGAGCGGATAAACGGTGGGGGCTAGGAATGACGGGGAGGGACTCTCGCCAGTCGCTTTGTTCTCTCGGAGATTTTCTGATAATCGTATTCATATATAAATGAATGAGAATCAATGTGTTTTCAGGAAGGCTTGACTTGGCATGTTCTTGCTGTAGCTTGCTGTAGATGTCTGTCTCCTCCGGATCCGTATAAAGTGTTATTTTAATAAAGGTCTCGTCATTCTCAAGCCTGTTGGTGGAACTCTACTTCGATCAGAAAAGGTGGTTTCTGACATATATATATATATATATATATATATATATATATATATATATATATATATATATATATACAGTGCATATCAAAAAAAAAGGTAATCCGAATTCAAGGGGTTAATATGCAAAGGTTATTTATTTTGACAATTTACATGTGGTTTCCTAATTAAGAGGAGATCCTCAGCATTCCATTGATACCTTCCATGCATCATTGCTGTCACACGTGACCGAGTACATGTTCATTGAAAATGACAAGTTCAAATCGCATTTTTACAAGTTTGGCTAATCGATGCAAGTCAGGATAATTGGTGCAAAATGAACGTCAGATGTGAACTTTTCTCAGGAATGATTGGCCTTTATGCACCCACACCTTCAACATGTCCACCTCCCCTTTCAACACAAAGCTCACAGCGGCGGAGCATGCCCTGCTCGTCTCACCATAGCCGGGTCATTGCGCAAAGCATCCACTTCATGTTGAATACGGCCCTACAATTCATCAAGATCACAGGGAGGAGTTACGAACACCTTGTTCTTTAAATGCCCCCAAAGGAAATAATCACATGGTGTTAGGTCAGGTGATCTTGGCGGCCATTCCACTGCATGGTTGAGGGCGATGACTCGGTCTCCAAAGAGTTCCCTCAGTCGATCTCAGACAGCGATAAGACGATGTGTTGGGGTGCCGTCTTGGGCCCACCAGAGATATCTGAAGACACCACGATCCTGTCGCTCAAAGTTCTCCTCCAGCTGCGGTAAAACTTCATCATTGATCATCTGCAGATACCTGTTACCATTGAGATTCCTTTGAAAGAAAAATGGTCCGATCACCTGACCACTTCCACAAAGTCCCAACCAAACAGTCCACTTTTGTCGATTCATGTTGGTGTCAAAATTAAATTCCGGGGGTTGTCCTGACGGTGCATATTCAAAAACATTATGGGTATTGACCTTGCCGTCCGTGGCGAAAGCAGCTTCGTCGCCGATAACGTGATACCGCAGGAAATTGACATCTGCTTCGCAATGTGCTATCAACCATCTGGCAAGCACCAGCCTCCTGGCAAAATCCCCTGGCGTAAGTTGATGCCGGATGTGAATCTGATATGAATGTTGGTGGAGGTCCAGTCTTGTGATTCGGTTGAATGTTGCCGAAGGCAATCACATCCCATTTCGTCTTGCGCTGGTATCCCGAGGATGCTCTAAAACTTGCTGCATTACTGCTGCAATGTTCATTTCCAATCGCCCAGTGCGCCTCCTACCAGAATTCCCCTTGTTGTGGTTGAGGCTAGTGCCATGCTCTTGGTATTTTCTAACATTCACCCAGATGGTTTTGGTTGCTGGAGGCTCCCATCCTGGGAAACGTTCCCTGAACGCAACACGAGTTCACTGCAAACTTCCAGTTTGGTGAAAGATTGTAACCACGAAGGTCCGCTGCTCAGTCGTAAGTTGAATGATCTTTTCAATGACTCAGACTGTCTCTAAACCCATACACTGTAGACCCATCTTAAATACCCATCTTAAACAAAGGATGACGCAACCAATGATTACCAGACCAGCTTAACAATTTTACATAATCAACTTGGCAGTCGACAAGTAATGCGTCCATTTCAAACTGTCTTGCACCGATTAGCCAAACTTGTAAAAATGCGATTTGAACTTGTCATTTTCAATGAACATGTACTCGGTCAGGTGTGACAGCAATGATGCATGAAAGGCATCAATGGAAAGCTGAGGATCTCCTCATAATTGGAAAACCACATGTAAATTGCCAAACTAAATAACCTTTGCATATTAACCCCTTGAATTCAGATTACCTTTTTTTTTGATATGCACTGTATATATATATACATATATATATATATGTATATATATATATATATTGTTACGGACGCGGTTTAGATGTTATTTACCGAGCGGTGGTATTGCCGCGACCGAACAGTTATTCCCCGACTAGACCCCGATTCCACCCAGACGTTGACCAAATCGCGCTATGCCAAATCAATGATGGAAAGGACACGACGACTGGGAAAGAGGAAACGACGCAAGGGGTACAGTTCTCAAGACCTCCGGAGGAGGGTATAATTACAGTGGTGGAGAAAAGGGGGTAGATTACACGGCAGAGTGAGGTAAAAGACACAGAAGAGATGGGCACTTAAATACAATCTTATCTCTCCCAGACAGACCACAGACAAACGGAACAAGGCGGACTTACACAGGGATTGATGGCAGGAAGGGACAGGTAGTTCGATGGCACAAGGTGCACCTTGGCTCGGGGACAGGATAAAGCACGGTCCAGTCCAGAAGATGCGGGGAGGCCTCACAGCGCTCGGAGGGTACGTCTTGCTTGCTCCAAGCTCAGCGCGCATCTGACGTCACCTCCCTCTTCCTGCGCATGCTCAGCGGGGAGTGACACGCCCTCGGCTGGTTGGCTCCGCCCCACTGGGGCCGGTCCGCCGCTTCCATTGGGTGTGGGGGTTACCGGGCTCCGCCCTTGACGAGGAGCTGACAGGGAGCCCCTATTTGGTAACCCCGTCGAGCACATGTTCGATGGCGGCTCGTTGGAAAGGCCTGGTGCCCTCCCAACACCCCCTACCAACCAAGCCGGAGTGAGGACGCGCACTTCCCGCGCCCGCCGCTGCCGTTGCTGTTGTTGTTGTTGTTGTTGCTGAACCGTGAGGAAGAGCTGCGGGGAGGTATTGGGAGGTCCTAAACTTCCTAACGGTGCCATACAATCACATTCTGGTGCAACGAAGGGTCAGAATTAATGGAAACGAGTCCTTAACTGACATAGACTAAGAATAACTAGCAAGATGTCCTATAGTTGTCTTACATGAGATGCGGTGAACCTGGGCATGACATTTAATGGGGGAAATAGGGGGAGGTCGGGTCTACAGAGTGTTGTTTACAGAAAATGGGACTAGGGAATGGGGGATTGGGGATAGTTGGGAAGTATTGAGGAAATAGGGGAATATTTACAAGCGGATATGGATGGATGCAAATCCCATATCCGCAACAATATATATATATTGTTACAGACGTGGCTTAGATGTTATTTACCGAGCGGTTTGGTATGACCACGTCTGCACAAGTTACCCGATTATACCCGAACGTTGACTAATCGCGCTACGTTAGGTCAATGAAGGAAAAGACACACGGCTGGGATTAAAATGACACACCAGGGATACGGTTCTCAAGACCTCCGGAGGAGATTATATTAGGGCGGAAGGTCAGATTACAGGGACGAGAGGTACAGCATAGAAAGACAAGCACTTAGACACACTCTTATATTAACCCCAACAGACGACAGATAAACGGGACAAAAGGCTGACTCACATGGGGATTGATGGCAAGGAAAGGCAGGTAGCGATGGCTCCAGGTGCACCTGGGCTCAGGGCAGAATCGACCCGGTCCGGTCCAGAGATGCGGGAGGTTTCACAGCGCTCGAGGTGGCGTCTTGTCGTCTCAAGCTGGGGGCGCATCTGACCTCACATCCGGTGAGTCGCTTCGTATATCCGGCGGGGAGTGACACGCCCTCGGCTCATTAGCTCCGCCCCAGATGGAATCGGCACGTCGCTTCTCATTGGGTGCGTGCGGGGGGGGTTACCGGCTCCGCCCTTGACGAGGGACTGACAAGGAGCCCCTTCGTGGTAACCCCGTGGAGCGCATGGTCCGGAGCGCATTGTCAATGGCGGCTAACCGAGCCGGTATGATGACGCACACTCCCCCGCGCAGCGTCGTTGTTGTTGTAATTGTAGTTGTAGTTGTTGTTGTTGTTGTTGTTGTTTGGGGAAGAAGACGGGAGGAGGTATGGGAAAGGTCCTAAACTCACTACTGGTGCCATATAATCACATTCTGGTGCAACGAAGAGTCAGAATTAATGGAAACGAGTCCTTAACTGACATAGACTAAGAATAACTAGCAAGATGTCCGAAAGTTGTCTACGTGTGATGCGGTGGACCTGGGCACGACATTTAATGGGGGAAAAAGGGGAAGGTCGGTTCTACAGAGTGTTATTTACAGGCAATGGGACTAGGGAATGGGGGATTGGGGATAGTTGGGGAGTATTGGGGGAAATAGGGGAATATTTACAAGCGGATATGGAGGCCAAATTCCATATTCGCAACATTGCACCCTTCTCTACCCTCGGGGCGTCCCGACCCGATAAATTTTTACCTACTTTAGTGTGGCACGCAATGTAGTTCCCTCTACTATTAACTCTACCCTGAGTGCGACAGTTTTACAGATATTCACAAATGAGTAAATATGTCCCCCTGCGACGTTGCACCCTTCTCCTCACAGAAACACACCCACAGGATAACCGAATCCGGAAAGAATCCTCAAACTAAACATACAGCCGGTAGGGAGCATTATTTACACAAGACTACGCTGATATTTACACTACGATCCAGGACCTGTTTTTTGGAGGAACACATGCAGATGTTATGCATAGAGAGAGCACGCATGCTAGCATCGATACACCAACCCACGAGTGCTCTGTGGCCTACGGCCTTTAATAATGTGCAGAGCACCCCTTCCAAGCATCAAGCACCACCCCATCACACAGTGAGCACCATCCGGTGCACCAATAAAGTGTTTATGAATCATTGTGTGGTGTCGCAGCCGGCCGATGTTCTGCCGCTGGTCTTGCCTTCGTGTGGTGCACTTGGCCTTCTTACTTCTTTTTAAAAATAAAGAAAGGCGCCAACCGCATCCATTTCTTTATTGTGGCCGTCAGGGGGCCAACTGTTAGTGGTTCACCTGTTTGGCATAGGTGCCACGTTGACCCATAGGTCCTTCCACGGGTGGTGCTTGGCCGCAAAAGAGCTGCGGTCCATTGTGGGTGGCCACAAACATTGCGGTCCATATGGTGTATCGATCCAAGCAGCAAACAGCGAAAGTGCAGGCCCACAACTGCGAAGCCAGCACCTCTCTCTCCTCTCTCTCTACCCCAAAGCCAGATCCTCGGAGGTGGGAGACAAAAGAAGCAGACAAGTGAGTAAGGTGGTAAGGGCGCAAAAGTGCACGCAATGTAAGGTAATGCACACTGGGGGCACACGGGAACCAGGTGAGACAGGTACGTTCCTACCGTACGCCCCCCCCCCCCCACCAGGTAACCTACATGGCCCCTCCCTTACCCCTTACTGTATCCACAAAACACAACACTACCCATAAACATCTACTTTACAAATCAACAAACATCCCTACTGTCTTCCCCGTTCCTCCCATAAACCAAATTCGTCTTCTCTCCCTCCTAACCAATCAAATTTGCTATTTCCAACTTTCCTCAAAATTTGCCATCTCCAACTCAACATCATAATTTGCCATCACCAATTCATCATCAGTCCCTCCTAAGGAGGGAGAGATGGGATCACCCCAATGTCTCATCCACGTCGTGATGCGTCTCACAAATCCTCACAGCAATTCTCATTTCCTGCACCAAAACAAAGAAAACACAGGTGTGGAGTCATCATCATCACCACAGGTAAGTGGCTGCGTATGGTGCGACAGGTTCATCAATCCTAACTATTTCCTAAATGACTTTATCAACTTTACACTACCCGGGGTCTTTCTCCGGCCAAACCATTGGCCCTCTTACACTATGGGTTCTAAAAACCAATTCCCATTGGCCAAACTGTGGTGCTCTTCAATTTGGGGTCTCACTCCCCCGATTCATCTCCCGGTGCCCTCGCACAATTTCTGGGCTGTGGCGTGTACCTCTCCCAGTGGGTCTACCCACCTGCACACCTCCACCACTGCAGTTGCCTCCGAGCTTACCTGCTCCTCACCCTAACCTAACTACCTGGGGAAGGCCCTCTGGCTCTCTCCCCACTCGGTGCCCTCTCTGGCACTGGGCTACCCGGGTCCGTCCTCTGGATCCTCGGGCCCCATCCACAACTCTACCGGCTCCCAGAGCCCACCTGCGGCCTCACCTGGCCGACATCCTCACAGTGGTGGAGTGCCCAACCAACTACACACACTAACAGGCTACACGCCCAGCCATTTCCACAACACTAATGCACCCATTCACAACACCATTCTGCAACCGCACCACAGATGCCAATATCCAACCACAATTTACCTGTACCCTCTACCTAACACTTACACTACCCGCCCCGGGTACTCGTGAAAAGGGTCCACTCTTCCCCCATCCACACCTTCGCACCATGCACACCACTCCGTACCACTTACTCCAACTCTCTCCACACACCTGTACCTGCACACCTGTGCTCTCATTCTTGGTGCCGCCTGCACCCTTCTCTCCCCAAGCGCATTCGCGCTGATCCACAACACTCACTACTCATACACGGCTCCACACACCTGTCCAGTTGCACACCTGTGCAATCACACCTGTTCAATTCTCACACACACGGCATCATCTCAGCTAACTACTCCCTTCTGAAACTTGCGCTTCCCAGTCGTCCCTTTAAACTATTGCGCTCCCTCGTCATTATCATCCATACTAATCTACCTGCGTCCCCACTACAGGTATCAGTCACTAACTAAACTTAACGTTACCTAATGTCATCTTCTAGGGCCCTATCATATAACCTAACCCACCCGGGCTAGTTTTCACTGCCATACACCCCATAAACTATTGCTCCTTTGCCCCCACTATGGGAAGGGTGGCAAGGATGCCCCCCCTTACCCACCGGGCCTATCGCTCCTCAATCCCCCAGTCCTCTGGCGCTAATAAGCCCCCCTTATTCAGAGGTACTGGGTCCCGCCTCGGCATCTAAAGCCGAGGCAATCCACGGGGGCGCCTGCTCGCCGGTGTAAGGTCTTATCCGGTCGGCGTGGACGATCCGAGGGAGGGCTCGTGGCCCCATTTTGATCTTAATGACCACGTCACAGATTTGCGACAGGACGACTCCTGGGCCTTGCCAGGGGGAGGTGAGTTTTGGGCACCTTCCCTTCCGCCTCCGGGGATTAAAGAACCAAATCTTCATCCCCGGAGCGTATTGACTCCCCTGGCTCCGGTCGTCGTACCTGCGCTTCATCTTTTCCCCCGCCAGATGGAGTTGGCGGCGGGCGAAGGCATGGACTAGCTCCATGCCTTCCTCTAGGTGACGTGCGTACCCCTCCCTCGGCGGGTTAACCACTGTGTCTGGCACGGGACCGCATAGCAAGTCGGCGGGAGCCTGTAACTCCCGCCCATACATAAGCAACGCTGGACTGCATGCGGTGGCCCCGTGCTGGCTGGTTCGGTAGGCCATAAGCAGATAAGGGAGATGTTCGTCCCAGTCATCCTGACGGGTGGCGGTGAACAGTGCCAGTTGTTGTATCAATGTTCTGTTGAACCGTTCCACCATCCCGTCAGATTGTGGCCGCAAGGGCGTGGTTCTTGTTTTCCGAATTGACAGGAGACTGCACACATCTTTTAGCAATTTGCTCTCAAAATTTCGTCCCTGGTTGGTGTGCAACTCCTGTGGAATCCCATGCCGGCACACAAATCCTTCCACGAAGGCCTGCGCTACCACCCCTGCTTCTTGGTTGGGGAGGGCGTAGGCCTCCGGCCACTTGGTGAAATAGTCCATTACAACGAGGATATACTTATTACCTTGGCGGGTGCGGGGCAGCGGTCCTAGAATATCCATAGCCACCCGCTCAAGGGGGGCCCCCACCTGATGTAATTGAAGGGGGGCCCTCATCCTCCGTGCTGGTCCCTTTTTGGCAGAACAGGCGTCGCATCTCCGACACCAGTCCTGTATGTCGCGCCCCATATTCACCCAATAGAACCTCCGGCGGACCCGAGATATTGTCTTTGTCCTGCCCAAATGGCCGCCGGAGCGGGTACCATGCACCTGTTGCAATATGACGTTCTTGAATTTGTCAGGGACTATCACCAGCCAGGAAGTTCTATCAGAGGGAACCTCCACCCACTTGCGATACAAGATGTTGCCTTTCAATTCCAGGGTCTGCCACTGAGCCCAATATGCCTTTGTTTGTGCTCCGAGGGGGGTGACCTCTTCCCCCTTTGGTCTGTGCCCCAATTTGACCCAATTGAACACTGGCCCCAGGACAGGATCCTCCTGCTGGGCCGTGCTCCACGCCAAAGTTCCGAATTCCTCATCTGCGGTTAGTGGCAAAATTGGCCCTCTCACCCGGGTTGCCCGGACAACGAGGGTCAGGTCCGAATCGCCCAATTGTTCCCTCTCCTCGTGTCTCGCACAAAATTTGCAGTTTTCCCCCAGACAAGGACGCCGAGAGAGTGCGTCCGCATTACCATGGGCCTTCCCGGCCCTATGGGCCACATCAAAATCGTACTGCTGCAACTTTTCCAACCACCTTGCAATTTGGCCCTCCGGTTCCTTGAACCGAAGGAGCCATTGCAAGGAGGAATGGTCAGTTCTAACCAAAAATTTCCGCCCGTACAAGTACGGGTGGAAATGGTTCATGGCAGCCAGCATAGCCAATAACTCTTTGCGAGTGACGCAATAATTTCTCTCGGGCCTACTTAAGGCCCGACTATAATAACCAATCACTCTCTCCACACACCTGTACCTGTGTCTGAGACAAAACTGCGCCCAATCCTTCCTGGCTCGCATCCGTGTCCAGGGTAAATGCCCCGTCGCTAGTGGGGTAAGCTAGAAGGGGTGCGGATGTTAGACACCCCTTCAATTTTTGGAAGGCCTCGTGGCACTCCCGTGTCCAATTAAATCGCGTCCCCTTCTCCGTAAGCCGGTGGAGGGGACGGGCCAACTCCGCAAATTTCGCCACAAAGCGCCGGTAGTAGGAGCAGAGTCCCAAAAATCCCCGCACCTCTTTGATGGTACATGGTGCGGGCCACTCCTCTACCGCTTTAATTTTGTCTGGGTCCGTTTTTACCCCCTCGCGGCCGATCACGTGACCTAGATAGGCCACCTCTCTTGCAAACAAAGTGCACTTACTCGGGTTCAGCTTCAACCCTGCCTGTCTGAGGCACCCGAACACCTGGTCCAAATTAGCTACTGCCTGGGGGAACGTTTGGGCATGTACCAGGACGTCATCCAGGTACACCAGGCATGACTGCCATGGCATGCCGCCTAGTACATGCTCCATCAATCTTTCAAAGGTGGCGGGGGCGTTACACAAACCAAACGGCATCACAGTAAACTGATACAGTCCCTTACCTGTGGAAAATGCCGTTTTCTCCTTCCCTGCCCTATCCATCTCCACCTGCCAATACCCACTCTTGAGGTCCAAAGTTGTGAACCAATTTGAGCCCGCAACGGCATCGAGGGTGTCATCAATCCTTGGCAGGGGATATGAGTCCTTGAGTGTCACGTTGTTTAGCTGGCGATAGTCCACGCAGAACCGCGTGGTCCCATCCTTCTTTTTGACCAGCACAACAGGTGACATCCAAGGACTTCCCGAGGGCTCGATCACACCTGCGTCGAGCATTTTTTCAACCTGCTCGTCAGCTTCCGCCCTCTTGCTCCAAGGGAGCCGTCGGGCGGCCTGACGAATAGGCCGGGCCTCACCGGCGTGGATCTGATGTTTCACCAGGCCCGTACGTCCAATATCCTCGGTGGACAGGGAGAAGAGGTCCAAATGGGACCCAACCAGTTTGTGCAAGGCCTCCCTCTGGGTACCTCCCAACTCTACGCTACTACGATTTACCATCTCGCAAATGGGATCGGGCCAATTCCTACTTCTTATTGAAGGCTCCCCCCGGGGTCGGCTCGGCTGGACGTTCTCGCCCCTCACTGTCGCGACTTCCATAACTGGGGTGCAGCCAGCTACCCTCGTGCCCCTTACTATAGTGCGTGGTTCTGTACTCATATTTATTACTCGGACGGCCACTACCGGTCCGTCCGTTTTTACAAGGGTACGGCCCACGATTAAACCCGGTATGGACTGCGCTGCCACCGGTTCGACCAGGCCGCAGGACTCCTGCCATGTTGGGCGAGCTGCCCACCGGGCCGGCACTATCGCCTCGGCCCTTGGGGGGATGGTCACGGCCTCGGAAGCCTCCAGCTCCGCTCTCTCGGCCGTGCTCACTCCCCCTAACGGCAGCTCTTCTACTCCCACCTGCAGGATCCCCCGGCACAAGTCGATTTTACAGCCGCTGGCAGTCAACAGGTCCAACCCTATTAAACATGGGTCGCACACCTCCGCCACCCAAACATCTATCTCCCTCCTTACCGACCCTAACTTGAGGGTCACAGAACCACGCCCTATGATCGGGGCCGTTACCCCGGTAGCAAGCTGCAAACTATAATTTTGCAGGCGCTGGATCTTATCCCAGCCACCTGCGCTCGAATCAAGGACCACAGGGCTGATGATCGTGGCGCTAGCTCCTGTGTCCACTACGGCGTCTACCCCCACGCCGGCAATTTTGCATCTAATTGTCAGGCTACCGGTTCCAATTTGGCCACAATAAATGACCTGTCGCGTCAATGAGGGCTCTCCTCCATCCTCTGCTGCCGAACACCGCCCTACGTGCCCGACACCTTCTAGTTTCCCGGGGTCTGGCGGGGGGGTGTCTGGGGTCGGCTAACCCGCTCCCCCCTGGGCGGAGTTGAGGACCTCAACCGCCGGGGATCATCCCGGTGAGCGGCTCGACAGTGCCGCGCCAGGTGACCCAGACGGTTGCAGGTATAGCACCTCACCTGATAAGGTGCTTGCCTCCGGAATTCCAAATTTCCCCCCCTGTAGGTCCGAATTGGATTACCCGCTCGTGGTCCACCGCGGGGCCGCCTGCCATGGTCCAGGTCCCGCCAGACGCTGGTCCACCAGCCTCCGGACCATGCCCGCCAGGTCAGGACCCACGTCGTGGGCGGGCCCCCTAAGGGGTCCGCCCTCCATCGGGGGTCCCACCTGGCGGACCGCCATTGCGAGACGCTCGCCCCCCCGGGCCAGGGGCCTCGCTGCTTCCCAACGGGCCGCAGCGTCAGCCGCCTGGCTCAGAGTCTGCGGGCGCCACATGGCGAGCTGTTGCCGGAGCTCAATGTCCGGGAGGGCCTGGATAAAATGGTCCAGCGCCAGGCTTTCCCGGGAATCCGCTGCCATGCTAGCATGTGCGATCCCCACTGCGCGGCGAATGTCGTGGGCAAGTTCCCCGATGGCTTCCTGGGGCTTGCGCTTTCGCAGCGCGAGCTGAGCTTTAACAAGCTCGCTCTGCTGTTCTATGCCGAATCGATTAATTAGGGCGTCGCGGAGGGCTGGCAGGGTGAGAGCACCCGCTGGTAATGCCGTCAGCACCTCCGCCGCCGCGCCGCGCAATGCGGCCACCAGGTGTACTCCACCTTCGTCCTCACCCCAACCGTTGCCCTTACACACACAGTCGAACTGCGCCAGGTACGCGCGTAGATCACTCTTGCCATCATACGGCGCGAGTGGGACCTTGTGGGACCACCTCGTATGCGAGTCGTTGCCCGCCTGCCGGACCCCGTGCGTCGCCCCTTGCGGGGTCAGCATGGGGCCGAACCGGCCGGGCCCCCACAGTACATTACCCCCAAGGGGCTCTCGTGCCTCCCCGGTCCCTCCAACAACTACCCCTGTTGGTGTCGATGCATGGGTCACACCTCCGCAACCCGCTACCCATTCCATACCACCACAACCTTGCTCACCCACACCTCGCACCTCTCGTTCCATACCCTCCGGACCAGCCATACACCTCACTCGTGGCCTCTCACGAACATCCGGGTCTATCTCGACCCCCAAGCTTATTAAATCACCTGGCGCATCATACGCACGACCATATTGGTCACCACTTACACCGGGTCCTCTTTCTCTTCGCTTCTCCTCCATCACCTGCGAATCCCTCATCCGGTTAATGAGCACATCATCACGATCCGAACACAGACTTTGGACCAATTCTTTTACTTCCTCCTTTATCTCTTTCTTATCCTCTCTCCGTCGCTTCTTAATTTCGCTCACCCCTTCTTCCACTTCTTCTAATTTTTGCTTCACCTCCTTCATTTCTTCGTGCGCCCCTTTAAGTTCTTCCTCTAACTCCACTTTATTTTTTTCTATGTGCTCCCGCACCTCCCGCTCTTTAACCTCCATCACCTCTACCACCTTGTCCATTTTCCTCGTCAGGTCCTCATGTACCGTCTGACACTCTTTTTTAATTACCCCTACGTCCTTTTTCATCTCCTTCTGTGTCGATTTTAAACCCTCTATTACCGCTGTGTTCTTCTTTACCTGGTCCCCCAACTCCTTTTGTCCCACTGTCAGTTGTTCTACTCCCAGCGTCAAGTCCTCTATGCCCCCTTGTAACTTTACAGTCCCCTTTCTCACCTCCTTCTCCATGCGCTCCTTACAGTGCCTCACCTCCTCGCGCACTCCTCCGACCTCCTCACTCACTCCTCTTCTGATCTCCTCTCCCATCACTTGCATCTCCTGCCCAGATGCCACCCTCATCTGCTCCATTTCCTCCCTGTGAGCATCCAGTTTGGTTTCTACCCCCATTATGACCCCCTCTATCTGCTGCCCCATTTGGTTAACTTCCCTTTCCGCTTGGTCCCTCATGTCCCTCAATTTGCCTTCCATACTGCTTTCTAACCCCTCTAACCCTTTTTGCATCCCTTCCATTTGATTCTCTTGAGCGGCCATTCTGTTTTCTACCCCCATTAACCCCTCCTGTATTTCCCCTAATCTATTGTCTAATTTCCCAAATTTCTCGTCTAGTCCCTTAAAATTATTGTCTAATCCCCTAAAATTATTGTCTAATCCCTTAAAATTATTGTCTAATCCCTCACCAGTACCCCTCGCTTCGTCCCTCATTACCCCCATTTGGTTTCCCATTACCCCCATTTGGTTTCCCATTACCCCCAATTGCTCACTCTGAGCCCTCGCTTCGTCCCTCATTACCCCCATTTGGCCCCCCAAGTCATTCCTCAGGTCTTCACTTGTCCGGACCATGAGCGCCTTTATTTGTTCCATAAATAGGCCCCAATCCATCAGCGGCGCTGCTACGGTCGCGGGCGCGGTGACCAGCGAGGCGCCATTTTGTGCGTTTGCTACCCTCGCTGCTTCGCTCTCCTCACGTCCCTCAATTTGGTCCTGGACCGACCCTGCCTCACTCTCCACTACCGGACCCCAGCTGTCTTGGTCTGCCATAGCGCGACTTTCAAAATTCGGGTTTTTATTTCCGTATAACAAAATCAAATTTCGCCGTTATAATTTCGCGCGGGAAACGCGCTCCGAATCGACTCTACTACAAATTTGGGCCTAATAAATTTAGTCCCGGGTTCGAATCCCACTCCTGACACCAATTGTTACAGACGTGGCTTAGATGTTATTTACCGAGCGGTTTGGTATGACCACGTCTGCACAAGTTACCCGATTATACCCGAACGTTGACTAATCGCGCTACGCTAGGTCAATGAAGGAAAAGACACACGGCTGGGATTAAAATGACACACCAGGGATACGGTTCTCAAGACCTCCGGAGGAGATTATATTAGGGCGGAAGGTCAGATTACAGGGACGAGAGGTACAGCATAGAAAGACAAGCACTTAGACACACTCTTATATTAACCCCAACAGACGACAGATAAACGGGACAAAAGGCTGACTCACACGGGGATTGATGGCAAGGAAAGGCAGGTAGCGATGGCTCCAGGTGCACCTGGGCTCAGGGCAGAATCGACCCGGTCCGGTCCAGAGATGCGGGAGGTTTCACAGCGCTCGAGGTGGCGTCTTGTCGTCTCAAGCTGGGGGCGCATCTGACCTCACATCCGGTGAGTCGCTTCGTATATCCGGCGGGGAGTGACACGCCCTCGGCTCGTTAGCTCCGCCCCAGATGGAATCGGCACGTCGCTTCTCATTGGGTGCGTGCGGGGGGGGGGGGGTTACCGGCTCCGCCCTTGACGAGGGACTGACAAGGAGCCCCTTCGTGGTAACCCCGTGGAGCGCATGGTCCGGAGCGCATTGTCAATGGCGGCTAACCGAGCCGGTATGATGACGCACACTCCCCCGCGCAGCGTCGTTGTTGTTGTAATTGTAGTTGTAGTTGTTGTTGTTGTTGTTGTTGTTTGGGGAAGAAGACGGGAGGAGGTATGGGAAAGGTCCTAAACTCACTACTGGTGCCATATAATCACATTCTGGTGCAACGAAGAGTCAGAATTAATGGAAACGAGTCCTTAACTGACATAGACTAAGAATAACTAGCAAGATGTCCAAAAGTTGTCTACGTGTGATGCGGTGGACCTGGGCACGACATTTAATGGGGGAAAAAGGGGAAGGTCGGTTCTACAGAGTGTTATTTACAGGCAATGGGACTAGGGAATGGGGGATTGGGGATAGTTGGGGAGTATTGGGGGAAATAGGGGAATATTTACAAGCGGATATGGAGGCCAAATTCCATATTCGCAACAATATATATATATATATACATACATACATACATACATGTATATATATATGTGTGTGTTTACCGAAAGGAATTCTGGGGGGGCAAAACCTCGGGTTCGATCTGCCATCTTGGTTGCAAGATGTGGAGCCATCCAGTGATTATTGTTTGAGTCAAGCTCACTCACAAGCACATAGTCTCTTAGGTTCGGATGGTAACAGATGAAATGAAATGAGTGAGTTTTCTTGGTTGTTGCACCCGAGTTAGCCCGTCTCCTTCTGTAGAGGGGATGGGGTTTGCAATCACTGTGTGTGTGTGTGTGTGTGTGTGTGTGTGTGTGTGTGTGTGTGTTTGTGTGTGTGTCTGTGTGTGCATCTGTCAGAGCCATAACCTTTTTACCATTTGAGATATTGTCATCAAAGTTTCGCCAAGGCTTTATTATGATAACTCGCGTGACTCGGCGTGCTACGTGCGCCTCACCACACATCATTTTAGAGCATCTTTGACCATTTCGGTGTCTTTTGGGTTTCATGGTATTTTGGGTCTTCAGGGCCATTTGGGTCTTCAGGGTCTTTTGGATCATCTGGGCCTTTAAGGGTTATTTGGGTCTTTGAGGTGTTTTGGGTCTCCAGGGTCTTTTGGGTCTTTGGTGTCTTCAGAGGCTTTTTGGTCTTAAGGGTCTTCGGTATATTTTGGGTCTTCGAGGTCTTCAGGGGCTTTTGGGTCTTAAGATTTTTTTGGTTCTTCTTGGTCTTTATGGGTCTTCGGGGTCTTCGGGGACTTTTTGGTCTTTGGGATATTTTTGGTCTTCAGGGCGTTTTGGGTCTTCGGGGCGTTTTGGGTCTTCGGGGCGTTTTGGGTCTTCGGGGCGTTTTGGGTATTCGAGGTGTTTTGGGTCTTTGGGGAGTTTGGGGTCTTCACGGCGTTTTGGGTCTTCGGGGCATTTTGGGTCTTTGGGGCATTTTAGGTCTTCGGGGCATTTTGGGTCTTCGGGGCATTTTGGGTCTTCGGGGTATTCAGGGTCTTCGGGGTATTTGGGGTATTCGGGGTATTCGGGGTCTTCAGGGTATTCAGGGTCTTCGGGGCGTTTTGGGTCTTCGGGGCGTTTTGGGTCTTCGGGGCGTTTTGGGTCTTAGGGGCATTTTGGGTCTTCGGGGCATTTTGGGTCTTCGGGGCATTTTGGGTATTTGGGGCGTTTTGGGTATTTGGGGCGTTTTGGGTCTTTGGGGCGTTTTGGGTCTTCGGGGCGTTTTGGGTCTTCAGGCGTTTTGGGCCTTCGGGGCGTTTTGGGTCTTCGGGGCATTTTAGGTCTTCGGGGCATTTTGGGTCTTCGGGGCATTTTGGGTCTTCGGGGCATTCGGGGTCTTCGGGGTATTCGGGGTCTTCAGGGTCTTTGGGGTATTCAGGGTCTCCAGGGTATTCAGGGTCTTCAGGGCGTTTTGGGTCTTCAGGGCGTTTTGGGTCTTCGGGACGTTTTGGGTCTTCGGGGCATTTTGTGTCTTCGGGGCGTTTTGGGTCTTCGGGGCCTTTTGGGTTTTCGGGGCGTTTTGGGTCTTCGGGGCGTTTTGGGTCTTCGGGGCGTTTTGGGTCTTCGGGGCGTTTTGGGTCTTCAGGTTATTTGGGGTCTTCGTGGTATTCAGGGTCTTTGGGGTATTCAGGGTCTTCAGGGTGTTTTGGGTCTTCGGGGTGTTTTGGGTCTTCGGGGTGTTTTGGGTCTTCGGGGTGTTTTGGGTCTTCGGGGCGTTTTGGATCTTCGGGGTATTCAGGGTCTTTGGGGTATTCAGGGTCTTTGGGTATTCAGGGTCTTTTTGAGCTTCAGGGCCTTGAAGGGTATTTTGGGTCTTTGGGGGTCTTCAGGGTATTTTCGGTCTGAAGGGGTCTTGGTGGTCTGAAGGGTCTTGGGGGAATTAAAGGGTCATCAAAGGTCTGAGGGGTCTCAGCAGTCTTAACGCAATTAAGAGGGTTAATTAAGAGGGTGGTAATTTTATTTAGAAGAAGAAGAAGACGTTTTCGTCGCATATAAACATACATAACCATATACGTTTGCTCTATTATAATAAGATACGGTGAAGGCAAATTAAGAAATCTGGCAAAAGGTCAAAGGTCAGTGTCATAAAATCATCAATTTTCATCAAATTGACCTGAAATTTCAATTTACCGTTTGAGTTTTGTCATCAAATTTTCAACAAAACTTTATTATGATAATCTAGAGAAAATAAATTAATAATTTTGTCAAAAGGCCAAAGGTTAAAGGTCAGCGTCAACTGACATAAATTTTCATACAATTGATCTGAAATTAAAATTTACCATGCGTTTTGTCATCACATTTTCAACAAAGCTTTTTCTTGAGAATATGGAGAAGGCAAATTAATAATTTGGTCAAAAGGTCAAAGGGCAGTGTCACATAAAATAGTCAATTTTCATCCAATTGACCTGAAATTTTAAGAATTTGCATATTGGGTCACTGAGTTAGTTCACCAATCAAAAGCTAGAAGTTGATTGTTTTAGGTCAAAAGGTCAAAGGTCAACATTGTGTAAAATTGCCAATTTCATCCGATTGACCTGAAATTGTAAGAATTTGCACATTGGGTCACAGAATTGGTTCACCAATCAAAAGCTAGAAGTTGATTGTTTTAGGTCAAAAGGTCAAAGGTCAACATTGTGTAAAATTGCCAATTTCATCCGATTGACCTGAAATTGTAAGAATTTGCACATTGGGTCACAGAATTGGTTCATCAATCAAAAGCTAGAACCTCATTTTTTTCGATCTCAAGCTCAAAGGTCAAGGCTGCATAAAATCATCAATTTTCATTTTGTTAAACTGTTTTCATTATTTTGAGCGTCTGGAAGAAAAATAAGACGTCTGAATGCAAATGGACATGGACGGGCTTTGCATTTTCAGATGCTTTCTAGTTTGGTATGCAGTAGATTACTTTAGCCAAGTTTTCAATGAATAAACATTACCTCTGCCTGGTATTGCAAACAGTAGATCTGTAAACCCAGATGGCAGAACGACTCCAATTTGTTCTCCCAGAATTCCTTGCGGTAGACATGTCGTGACATCAACAAGGAATAGGCCCATTCCACTATCCGGTCTGCATTCCCTTGTTGACAATAAAAGTATCCATGATTTGATACCTTTCTAGCAAGACTGGAACCTATTCTGGGACAAAAAATTCTCACAATTGACTCAGTTTTTAAGAACAATGGATTAAACATTAAATGATGTTACAGATAGCGCTTGCCTCGTGGTCTGTCAAGCTCGAGGTTGTGACGCCCCACTTAAAGTACCTGCGTTATCCAGACCCTGCTGAAAGGGCGTCTCCGGGCACATGTCTTGCCCGAGGCAGCACCTTCTCTAGCTCAAGCGCCATATACACCAATTAAAGTGTATCCCCACGAGTCTTTCCCGAAGCGGTGCCATATCTTGCCCCAAGGGGGGGGGGGGGGTGGAGTGGGGGGGGCGGGGGGGGGAGGTAAGACCCCGCTCTAAGTGTCTCCAGCCATATACGTCTTGCACCTACAGCCACGTGTGCTGCCTGAAACAGCACCACGTTATCTGGGTGTTGGCTCCAGCCAATGAACGGGCTTTGTGCGCTAATTGTCACGTCCACGTCCCACAAAGTACAATGAGCGAACAGCGTGTTGTGGAATTGCCGCGCCGGTCCGACCTTTGCCATTTCCAATCACATTTTAAGGACCGGATATTCATAAAGTGGTTCCTTATAATGACTGTGCTTGTTCAAGAGATTCCCTGTGCACATATAGAATCGTTCGAACCTTGACACAAGGGCACGACCCATGTGATCGGGAAGTGCAGGAAAAGTGGAAAGTCATCCAGGGTTGTACCCTAACTTTGCGAGGGTTTACGCACTTCAAACCCAGGAATATGCAATGATGGGACAAATTATTATAAATATTCATGGCGCTTTATACAGTAATTCAACAGGATTCTTCCCCCAAACCACCATTCTCACATTTTATTCCCTTAGTCCCCCTGAATGGGAATATTGGTTGGAATTTTTTCCCGCTGCTTACTCGACGTTCTGTATGACGACCACAACCTCCCTCACTCCACCCTACCCTCCATGCACCTCTTTCCCAAGAACCTTCGTGAGGTATACAAAGAGGATCTCAGAACCTGTTATATACACAAATATAATATGATTTACGAGCTGAGAGTTCCTATACCTGTGGGATGTGGAACACAGGGTATTTGTGTTCACCCCTCCGTCCTCGTCCGTTCACGTTACCATGTGAGCATTGACCACAGACTCTGTCATGCTGTTAGGAAAATATGTGAAAACATGTATATTGAGTTAATTGTTATATTATTTTGTCACTTTTATTGTACTGCCCCCACCCCCCTCCTCCCCCCCCCCCCCCCTTCCCTAGCAGCTTGAAGAAAGCACCCGTTCATTTCTACACAGGTTCACGGCTCTGCGGTGTTCCGATTTATATATATATATATATAATGGTATCTGTAATCTGGTTCTTCAACCTAATGAGCGGACAACATGACGTCATCGCCATGCACGTATGGGACACCTTGCTGGCGGTTATCCACTGATGATATGAAGGTCGCATAGTGACTGATATAAAAAAACCGAAAGGGTCACAGAGTTACAAGTGTATGGAAAGCCTCACTGCGTTGCCCTGATGAAGCCCCAACAAAGGCGAAACCAGGTCGGTAACTGTGAGTTTTGCATGCACTTGTGACAGTATCTGTATTTATAATCCGTAATGACGCACTGCTAGATGGTTCCTCTGGAACTTTGCAGGCAAGGCGGACGTGCATGGCGATGACGTCATGTTGTCCGCTCATTAGGTTGGAGAACCAGATTACAGATACCATTATTAGTAACTCCCAACCGCAACCAGGTCGACTCCATATGATGAGTGGATACCAGAGATAACGTCACCGCGTGGCAGGCGGTGCGTATCTCTCCCAGCAAGGTGCAGCAGCAGCTGTATGGGACACCTTGCTGGCGGTTCTCCACTGATGATATGAAGGTCGCATAGTGACTGATATATATATATATATTGTTACGGAAACGGGGGACGGCTCTCCCGTTAGCAAGGGGGGGGGTTAATCCCCTTGTCCTGTTAAGCTGGCCGTCTCCCCGGTCCTGGAACTATCCCGCTTCTTCGTGGGGTGAGATTGGCCGAGGTGATTGGTCAAGGGAGTCCCGTACACCTCTGCCAACCTCTCCACGAAGCCGGTGGATAGCTCCATTCGAAACCACGGACAAGATGGTATTTTGCCGAGCGGTTTTAGCAGCCCGCGGTTCGAACCATTAACAAAGACGAACCCGATCCTAAACGTTGGCCGAAATCGCGCCACAGGTACTCAATGGGGGAAATCACAAAGACGAACGGATGTGAAGGAAAAAAGGCAAAGGTAGGAAGAACAGGGATTTATTACTAATTATGTACACAATCAAAGAAACCAAGGGAGAAGGAACGAAACGAAAATAATTACAGAAGAGGAAGAAGACACAGTGCAATTCTAGCTTATCTGTACAGGCTTAACTTATTCCCAAGACAACACAGACAGACAGACGACAGTCAGACTTACACGGGGATGATGACAGGAATGGCAGGAGGTTCGTTCATCTGGCGAGGTTCCGTTCCGACCCACGACTCTCTCTCTCTCTCTGTCGGTAACACTGGGATTCTCCTCTCCAGTACCTCGAACCCAGCTCCAGCCTCGAACCCAGCTCAGCAGCACGCACCCCGCTCTCGTACCAGTTCAGCAGCACATACCAGCTTCTCGTACCTGCCTCTCGTACCAGCCCAGTAGCATGTACCCTCTTTGCGCGATTGTCGCACGCATATCTCAAGCAAGGGCGTGACACGCCCTCGGCCGTTTGGGTACCGCCCCCGTGCTCTGTTTTGTGGCCTTATATGGCAATGCCACGGTCGTGTTACCTTATTTGGGTATGGAGCTGAACAGCCCCGCCCCCGTGGCGAGCCACGGGCTTGTAGCCTTACTTGGGCATGGAGCTGAACAGCCCCGCCCCCGTGGCGCGCCATGGGCTTGTCTCTTCTCGGCGACCCCGCCCTTCTTGTCCAAACAGAGCACGGAGCACATATTCACAATGGCGGCGAACGCCGCTTCCAAACCAGGGCCAGTTGAGAGGGCGCGCACCCCACGCTTGTCAAGCAGTTTTGCACAGAGAGGGAGAGTTTGGCTGGGAAATGCAATCCTTGAAGGGGACCTATCTTATTTCATTTGGTGCAATGCAGAGTCAATTAATGGGAAACAGAGCCTTAAACTAACATAGAATAAAGAAATAACTATAGAGAGGTTCTATGATTGGCTACGTGCTTGTACATGGACTAGCTAAGGGGACGACCTTTGACCTTTACACTAATGGAGGTATTTACAAAGATCATGACATTATTTACAATGGGGGTATATTTACAATGAATTACACACACAGTGCACGGTTTCCCAAATCCGTTACAATACATATATATATATATATATATATATATATATATATATATATATATATATATATATATATATATATATATATATATATATATATATATATTGTAACGAATTTGAGAAGTGTAACGAATTTGAGAAGTGTAACGATTTTGAGAAGTGTAACGATTTTGAGAAAGTGTAACGAATGTGAGAAGTATGGTTTTGTTGTGTGTAACTGACCCTCGTAATATAAAGAAAGGTCGAAGCTCGTCCTCTTAGTTAATTTCATAAACCTACACACAGGACACCATATATCCTTTTAAATAGTTAGTCCCTTATTCTCTGTAGGTTAAGGATGTGTTTCCCACTAGTTTGACTCTTCATTGCACCAAATTAAATAAGAGTAGGCCCTCCGACGCCCCATGGCAGCTTCCAAGTGCCAGGTTTGCCACTTTGCTGCAATTGACTCTTTAGGCACTTTGCTGCATTTTCATCTGCCGTCCAGTTTGCTGCAATTGACTCTTTAGGCACTTTGCTGCATTTTCATCTGCCGTCCACTTTGCTGCATTTGACTCCATTACGCACGAGGTAACGACGAAGAAGAAAGGCGGGTCTCCACCTCGTCATAGAGGGGAGGAGTAAGTCAGCCCCGCTCATCCAACCCAGAACGAGGGGTTTGGCTTGAGAGGGCGGAGAGAGAACGCTTGGGGGAGGTTCGCAAAGGGTGAAGGGCGGGGCCTATATAACCCGCCGCGGGACGCTCCCCAAGGAGATGAGCAGATGAGCTTTTTGGAGAAGATTGAGGTCCGAGGAAGAGTGAGAGAGAGGTGCGGCAGATGCGCGATCCAGCTAAAGCAGCCAAGAGAGAACGAGACGTGAGGGGGTGCTGATACTGAGCAATACGCCGAGACCCTCTAGGCCCTATTGCCGGCTGTGGAGACGCGGAGCTGCCAGCTGCTGTTCGCTTCGAGCACGGAACGTGGACCTCGACGGTGTGGAATTGCCCGGACCTTTCCTGCCCTGCCATCGGCTTGGACCTTCTCCTCCCTCCAGTGATTCCTGCCATCAATTCCCCCGTGTAAGTGTGCCCGTTTGTCCGTCTTTCATGTTGTCTTGGGGTATTAATTAAGACTGCCATATATAAGCTAATCATTGCACTATGTCTCCTGCTCCTTCAATTGCCTTATAAATCGTCTTTCTTTTCCTTTCTGCTTAGTGTGTATAAATAGTAATAAATCTTGTTATTCCCTACTTTGTTTTTACTTCTTCATGCTCTTTCGGTCGCTTTAGAGGTTTCCATATTGAGTGCACGTGGCGCGACTCGGCCAACGTTTGAGAATCGGGTTAGTCTTTGGTAATGCTAATGGCTTGAACGTCGGGTTGCTAAAAACCGCTCGGCAACTAACTAGACCATCCAAACCGGGGTTCGAGCGGTACTTGTCTCCCTAGTCTGCGGAGGGATGGATAAAGGTATTCGGGATAAACCCTGGGCCCATAACCCTGATCCGTTCCATCCCGTGGGATAGCGTTACAAGTACCAGGAACGGGGAGACGGCCAGCTTAACAGGACAAGGGGCTAATCACCCCTTGCTAACGGGAGAGCCGTCCTCCGTATCCGTAACAATTGGTGTCAGGAGTGGGATTCGAACCTGGGACTAAATTTATTTAGCCCAAATTTTGGACACAATTGTACAATTGGCCGTAACAATTGGTGTCTGGGAGTGAGATTCAAGGCCCGAACCAAATTTTTAAAACGTCTGAAAGAAAAAATTTGGTCAAAATTTGGAGCGGCCGAAATTTGTTTTTTTAAATCCCAAATTGAGTCGTGCCATGGACAATCCAGGTGATCGGATGCCGGTGGGAGAGATAGACGGGGTAGAATCGACCCAGGACCTCGGGGAAATGTATGTGGAGGAAAGGGAGGAGGAGAACAATGGCAATGTGGTTGAGGGGGTTTCAGGCGCGCAAAATGGTGCCCTCGCGCACGAGGTTACGGGCGCGCAAAATGGCACCTCGCACATGGCTACGGCGACCGCGCCCGCGACTGTAGCAGCGCCGCCGGTGGATTCGAACCTTTTTTTGCTACAAATGGGGGCCCTTATGGACAAAATGGGTGAGCGAATAAGGGACAAAGCGAGGGCTGATAGTGAAAAAATGGAAAACAGAATGATGGGGGCAATGAGGGACGAAGTGAGGGGTACCAATGCCCAAATTGGGAGGTTAGACAATAAATTTGAGGGGTTAGACAACGGGATACAAGAGGTGAAGAATAGGTTAACGGGGGTGGAAAATAGAATGGCTGCCCAGGAGAATCAGATAGAGGGGGTGAAAAATGGGTTAGAGGGGTTAGAAAACAAGATGGAAAACAAATTGCGGGAAATAGGGGAGCAATCGGCCCGGGAAATTAAACAAATGGGAGAGCAGATAGAGGAGGTGAAAATCGGGGTAGAAACCAAATTGGATGCCCAAAGGGATGAATTAGGACAGATGAGGGCGGCATCCACAAAAGAGATGGAGGAGATGAAGGAGATGAAGGAGGAAATACGACGAGGTGTAAGCGAGGAGGTCTCGGGGGTACGCGAGGAGGTAAAGCGAGGTGAGAAGCATATGGAGAAAGAGGTGAGGAATAATACGGCTAGGTTACAGGGGGGAATAGAGGGTCTGACGCAGGAGGTGGAACAGCTGACGGTGGGACAAAAAGAACTAGTGGATCAAGTAGAAAAGAATACTGCGGTACTAGGAGGGTTAAAAGCGACACAAAAAGACATCAAGGACGACTTGATAGCGACGAAGAGGCAATGTCAGATGGTACGTGAGGGACTGACAACGAGGTTGGATGAGGTGACAGAAGTAATGGAGACGAAGGACCGGGAGGTGAGGACGCACATAGAAACGGTCAAGGTAGCCTTAGAGGACGAAATTGAGGAGACGCACCGGGAAATAAAAGAGGTGAAGCAAAAGTTAGAGGAGGTGGAAGAGGGGGTGAGTGAAATTAAGAAGAGACGGAGGGAAACTAAAAAGGAGACAAGGGAGGAAGTGATGGAGTATGTGCAAGGTCGGTGCTCAAATCATGATGGTGTGCTCGCTAACCAAATAAAGAGTTTGCAGGTGGCGAAGGAGGTGCAGAGACGAGGTGCCAAGGTGAGTGGCGATATACGTGGAAATGTATATGATGTGAGGGGAGCTTCAGTCTGCTTGGGGGTTGATTTGGATCCGGGTGTTCGTGAGAGGCCGTTGGTGAAGTGTGCGACAGGTACGGTGTGCGAAAGAGGAGGTGTGCGAGAATGTCCGACTCTGGGGTGTGTGAGGAAAAAGTGCGCGCCGAGGAGTGAGTGCGCTGTCGAGAGTGAGTTGGTCGTAGCGCGTGTGCGAGGAGGCACATGGAAGCGCGGAGTGGGGAGTGTTACAGAGGATGTAACGAGAGAGTGCACACCTGTGGTGAGTGTTACGGAGGGTGTAATGGGAGAGTGTGCGCAAGAGGATGCGCAAGAAAGGTGTGTAACGGACGGGTGCATGGGGAAAGAGTGCGCTGTCAAGAGTAAGGGAGAATGCACGCCTGTGGTGAGTGTTACAGAGAATGTAACGGGAGAGTGTGCGCAAGAGGATGCGCGAGAAAGGTGTGTAATGGACGGGTGCATGGGGAAAGAGTGCGCTGTCAAGAGTAAGGGAGAATGCACGCCTGTGGTGAGTGTTACAGAGGATGTAACGGGAGAGTGTGCGCAAGAGGATGCGCGAGAAAGGTGTGTAACGGACGGGTGCATGAGGAAAGAGTGCGCTGTCAAGAGTGGTGGTGAAAGTGGTAAGAGTGACACGGAGCGTGAGTTGGTTGTGGCAGGTGAGAGAGGATGTACACCTGGAATGGAAGGATGCACACCTGGAATGGTAGAGCGCATATGGGAATGCACACTGGAATTGGTAGTGAGGCACGTGATTGGCTGTGCAAGTGAGAGCACACCTGTGGTTGTCACAGAGGAGGTGACCGAGGAGGGGGTGCGAAGAGGTGTGTTGGTGAGGTGTGCGAACGACGAGTGTGTGCAAAGGTGTGCGGTGGTCCGGTGTGTGACCAAGTCAATGAGTGTACCTGGGTGTGTCAGGGAAGGTGCAATGACAAAGAGCATGGAGACAGCTGGATGTATGAGCAAGGAACGGGCTGCGGGGTGTAAGCATGCAGGTGAAGCATCGACGGTAACCGGGTTAGCGGTTAGAGCGACGTATAGCCGAATCGGGCCTTCGGTGCGAACCGGGCAGCTTTGCGTGCCGCGGCGATCCGCGGCGGTTTCGAAAGAACCACCGTGCGGGATTCACGCCGGGCCGCGCTTTGAACGGCCGCGTCCGTGCTCCACTAGGCGGAGCGGGCAGCCCGATAGGAAGGGTCGTCATGGCGACCCCTTTTGGTTGAGGCGTTCCGGCAGGTCGAGATCGGGCCATTGGACGGCTCTGTGCCGAGATGGTGCGTGGGATCTCGGCCCGGGTAAGCGTCCTTCCCTGCACCGAATGCCGGACGTATCCAACCGCCGGCACCAAGCAACCCGCATTCATTGCTCGGCTTTACGAAGCCGGGCTTTGGAGATGAATTGGCGCACCGAGAGGCTCAAGTGAGTAGACGTGTGATGATGAGGATAGTGTTTTGGCCCCGAAATTAGAAAAACAAAATTTGATGATTGGCAAAGGATTGGCAGAGTGATGATTGGCAGATGATGGGTAGTGATTGGCAAATTTTTGATTGGCTGGAATTTGGTGTGCAAAATTGATAGTAGAAGATGCCCGATGTAGTGGGATGGCAACTCTGCCATCTCTCACAGCGGGGGCAAAGGAGCACTAGTCTTATGGGGTTTATGGCAGTGAAAACTAGCCCAGGAGGGTTTGGATAATGTGTAGGGACCTAGAGATGACCTTAGGTAACGTTAAGATTAGGTAGTGACAATGATACCTGTAGTGGGGACGCAGGTAGATTAGTGTGGATGATAATGACGTGGTATGTGCTTCGTTTAAAGGGAAAAGGGAAGACGGGGAGCACTAAGTTAGCAGGGCAACAGGTAGATTAGATGATGCCGTGTGTAAGGAACAGGTGTGATTGCACAGGTGTGCAACTGAACAGGTGTGTGGAGCAGTGTATGAGTGAGAGAAGGTGATTGTGCATTGTGTTGACCAAATGGTCCAGGGAGGAAGGAGGGTGCAGGTGGCACCAGGTGTGATTGCACAGGTGTGCAACGACAGGTGTATGGAGAATGATTGTGTGGAAGACAGGGAGTGTGGAATATATGGAGTATTGGAATGGATGGTCGTGGAGTGAGTATGGTGTAAACTGTGGAGTGGAGTGGATGGTGCGAAGGTGTGGATGGGGGAAAGGAGGATGGACCCCATCACGAATACCCGGGGAGGGTAGTGTAAGTGTTAGGTAGAGGGTACAGGTAAATTGTGGTTGGATATTGGCATCTGTGGTGCGAGGTGAAAGAATGGTATTTGGATGGGTTCATTTGTGTTGTGGAAATGGCTGGGCGTGTAGCCTGTTAGTGTGTGTGGTTGGTTTGGGCACTCCACCACTGTGAGGATGTCGGCCAGGTGAGGCCGCAGGTGGGCTCTGGGAGCCGGTAGAGTTGTTGTGGATGGGGCCCGAGGATCCGGAGGACGGACCCGGGTAGCCCAGTGCCAGAGGGCACCGAGGGGTGACAGAGCCAGGAGGGGCCTTCCCCAATTAGATAGGTTAGGGTGAGGAGCTAGGTAAGCTCGGGTGGCAACTGCAGTGGTGGAGGTGTGCAGATGGGTAGACCTGCTGGGAGAGCTACACGACCCAGCCCGGAAATTGTGCAAGGGCACCGGGAGATGAATCGGGGGAGTGAGACCCCAAATTGAGAAGCACCACAGTTTGGTCAATGGGAATTGGTTTTTAGAACCCATAGTGTAAGTTGGCCAATGGATTGGCAGGGAAAGACCCCGGGTAGTGTAAAGTGTGTTAATGTCATTTAGAAAGTAGTTAGGATGAAAATCTCCTTGCACCATCTACATCCACTCACCTGAGGTGACGTAACTCCGCACCATGCCATGTTTTTATTATTTTGATGCAAATGTTTGGAATGTGAGACGCATCATGACGTGGGTGTGACATTGTGCTGATGTTCCATCTCTTCCTCCTTATGAGGATTGATGATGAATTGGGTGATGGCAAATTTTGGTTAGAGGGATTGTGGGAACGAATTTGGTATAGGGGAAATATGAGGAAGACGTGACAGTAGTGACAAATTTGTAAATGTGTAGATTGTTGTAAATATGGGGTAAGGGCAAGGGTAGAGTAGGTGACAGGGGGGGGTGACGTACGGTAGGGACGAGCTTTTCTCACTTCGCTCTCCGTACGCACTTCGCCTTGCATTGCCTTATTGAAGTGTACCCTTGTGACCTTACCCCTCGCTCATCTGTCTTTTCCCCCCTTTGTCTCCCACATGAGGGCCTGTGCGCCACTGGGCGCCGAGGGGAGCGTGCGGAGGTCGTCTTGTGTGCCAGGACCCTCGCAACCCGCATGCATTGCATTGATGTACCACTTTATGGACCGCTGTTCTGCGGCCAAGTACCACTTGATGGACCCCAGGTTCTGGGGCAGGGCACCTCTGTTGGAGACCGGCCATAGGGGCCAGGGAATCTTGCTTGCAGACCTCGGTAAGGTGGCACCTATGCCAAACAGGTGGACCACCCTTAGTTGGCCTCTGTAGCCCTAAATAAAAATGGACACGGTTTGTGCTTTTTATATTTCCAAGTAGGCCGCATGAAGCAAGAAGACATCGGGAAGAACATCGGCCCAGCAGAGAAGAGGAAGACCACCACCAGTTGTTTTTTTTTTGTGTGTGTTTATTACAAACAGTAATGACTGTGCACTGGTTGGTGCGTTTGGGTGCTTTTGGGTGCTTTGGTGTTATTGGTACTGGTGCATCGATGCAATGCATGCTGTCTCCTCCCTCCCAACAGGAATTTCCTTCTTTTTGTTTCCCTAAAAAAAACATTAAAAAAAACACAGGTCCTGGGTTGCGTTGTAAATAAGAAATAACGTCACTGTAAATAATGCTCCCCACCGGAAATGTATAGCTTGAAAACAATTCCGCAATTCGGTTATCCTGTGGGCGCAAATCTGTTAGGCAGGGTGCAATGCAGCAGGGGGACATATTTATTTGTGTTTTAAAATTGTCACACTCAGGGTCAGGTTAATTGTAGAGGGAATTACACCTACGTGTCACACTAAGTTAAAGTTTTATAGGCCCAAGCACGGGCCTGAAGGAAGGAGGGTGCAGTGTAACGAATTTGAGAAGTGTAACGAATTTGAGAAGTGTAACGAATTTGAGAAGTGTAACGATTTTGAGAAAGTGTAACGAATGTGAGAAGTATGGTTTTGTTGTGTGTAACTGACCCTCGTAATGTAAAGAAAGGTCGAAGCTCGTCCTCTTAGTTAATTTCATAAACCTACACACAGGACACCATATATCCTTTTAAATAGTTAGTCCCTTATTCTCTGTAGGTTAAGGATGTGTTTCCCACTAGTTTGACTCTTCATTGCACCAAATTAAATAAGAGTAGGCCCTCCGACGCCCCATGGCAGCTTCCAAGTGCCAGGTTTGCCACTTTGCTGCAATTGACTCTTTAGGCACTTTGCTGCATTTTCATCTGCCGTCCAGTTTGCTGCAATTGACTCTTTAGGCACTTTGCTGCATTTTCATCTGCCGTCCACTTTGCTGCATTTGACTCTACTAGGGCATGCCCGTACTATATCTATATCTAAAATTATATCCCCCCCTCTATTTACATGAAATGGTTTGGTCCATGAAATGTTTTGGTCCATTCGCAACGCCAAAGCGAACGGCGAACGCTTTACATGAAATGGTTTGGTTCATGAAATGTTTTGGTCCATTCGCAACGCCAAAGCGAACGGCGAACGGCTTGCGAGTACAGTGACAATCCCCCCGGGGTTTTAATTAGTTTTAAAACGGAGCTTGGCAACCGCTGGCGTTCTTTAGCCGGCAGCTTCGCCCGCCCGAACGCCGTTACAGTACCTTCGACCGCGAGTTGCTCGGACTTCACTTGGCGGTCAGGCACTTCCGCCATCTGCTCGTGCGAGTACAGTGACAATCCCCCCCCCCCCCCCCCCTCTATTTACATGAAATGGTTTTTATTAGTTTTAAAACATAGTTTAACGCCAACATAGCGCCAACATAGTTTGCAAACGTGAAATAAATGAATACGCTCTCAAATGTGCCATCCGAGGCAGAGTGTGTCCGCCACGTTCGGCACACGCGATAGCTCGCTGCTCTCTGATTGGTTGAATCGTTTTTTGGACATAGCTCGGTAAGTAATTGTCCGATTAATATGAAACCTTGAAAAGGCACATCCTCGGGTCCCCAGCAATATACCTGGCAAGTTTAAAGTATATCGGACCCGTGGTTGTCGAGAAACAGCGGTCACAGACAAACAAACGTACAAACGTACAAACGTACAAACAAACACACAGAGATTACTGGAATTATAGATAGATTACGCACGAGGTAACGACGAAGAAGAAAGGCGGGTCTCCACCTCGTCATAGAGGGGAGGAGTAAGTCGGCCCCGCTCATCCAACCCAGAACGAGGGGTTTGGCTTGAGAGGGCGGAGAGAGAACGCTTGGGGGAGGTTCGCAAAGGGTGAAGGGCGGGGCCTATATAACCCGCCGAGGGACGCTCCCCAAAGAGATGAGCAGATGAGCTTTTTGGAGAAGATTGAGGTCAGAGGAAGAGTGAGAGAGAGGTGCGGCAGATGCGCGATCCAGCTAAAGCAGCCAAAAGAGAACGAGACGTGAGGGGGTGCTGATACTGAGCAATACGCCGAGACCCTCTAGGCCCTATTGCCGGCTGTGGAGACGCGGAGCTGCCAGCTGCTGTTCGCTTCGAGCACGGAACGTGGACCTCGACGGTGTGGAATTGCCCGGACCTTTCCTGCCCTGCCATCGGCTTGGACCTTCTCCTCCCTCCAGTGATTCCTGCCATCAATTCCCCCGTGTAAGTGTGCCCGTTTGTCCGTCTTTCATGTTGTCTTGGGGTATTAATTAAGACTGCCATATATAAGCTAATCATTGCACTATGTCTCCTGCTCCTTCAATTGCCTTATAAATCATCTTTCTTTTCCTTTCTGCTTAGTGTGTATAAATAGTAATAAATCTTGTTATTCCCTACTTTGTTTTTACTTCTTCATGCTCTTTCGGTCGCTTTAGAGGTTTCCATATTGAGTGCACGTGGCGCGACTCGGCCAACGTTTGAGAATCGGGTTAGTCTTTGGTAATGCTAATGGCTCGAACGTCGGGTTGCTAAAAACCGCTCGGCAACTAACTAGACCATCCAAACCGGGGTTCGAGCGGTACATGTCTCCCTAGTCTGCGGAGGGTCGGATAAAGGTATTCGGGATAAACCCTGGGCCCATAACCCTGATCCGTTGCATCCCGTGGGATAGCTTTACAAGTACCAGGAACGGGGAGACGGCCAGCTTAACAGGACAAGGGGCTAATCACCCCTTGCTAACAGGAGAGCCGTCCTCCGTATCCGTAACAATATATATATATATATATATATATATATATATATATATATATATATATATATATATATATATATATACAGACTTGGCATTTAATATGGAATATTTTTTTTGTGGGGATGAACTTACTTTTCAAGATGACTTCGAACCAAAAGTTCATTGGAATGATGTTGAAATTATTCGAGATTTTGTTAATGTGACCTTTAAAAGAAACAAAAACAACATTTGACATTTTGAAGCAAATAAATTGATCCTTGAAAGTGATGTAAACTGATATCGAACTCAATTCACGGACAGTACTGTGTTAAACTTCTGTGCGTTTTCCAGAAGTATCTCTTTATTTTGCACATTAGGCAAAAAATTTTTTAACAAAAACAAAAGTTAAATTACGACTGGGATTACGGACAGTAAAATTACAGTTCAGTACTTCATGTAACCCCCACGAGCATTCAGGAGAGCATGTACACGTTGAGGCATGCTGTTCACGAGATTTGCCAAGGTTTGGACAGGAATCGCTTGCCATGCAGTTACAATAGCATGCTGCAATTCACGCACAGAGGCAGGCTGCTGGTCCAAGTTGTCGATTTGACGCGTTAATTCTGCCCACAAGTTCTCTATCGGATTCATATCCGGGGACAGGGCAGGCCACTCCATATGCTCTACACCATGGTCAGCAAGAAAGTGTTGGATCATGCGAGCATGATGAGGCCGTGCATTGTCATCTTGGAAGACAAAGTTTCCTCGAAAGGCTGCACGAACAAATGGAAGCAATGTTTCTTCCAGAATGGCCCTGTGCTTGAACTTGTTCAGGTTTCCATTCAGAACAACCAGGTCAGTTTTGCCCCCTGCATGAAAAGCAGCCCAAACGGTCACCCCACCACCTCCAGCTTGGACTCTTGGCACTATACAATCTTCGGTGTAGGCTTCATGCACTGTCTGTGCACTCGGACACGGCCATCTTGACGATAGACCAGAAATCTAGACTCGTCACTGAAGATCACGTGATTCCAGTGTCCTGGCTGCCATTGACCGTGCTCTCTGGCCCACTGCAATCGGCGCTGGCGGTGTTGTCTGGTCAGACGTGGCTTTCTCAGAGGACGCCTGGCACGATAGCCTGCTTGAACCAGTCATTGGTCGACTAGCCTTCTGGATACAGGCACATTTGTCAGTTGCTGCCACTCAGCCCTAAGCCGATTAGCTGACTTGGTACGGCCAGTGCGGACTAACCGGTGCAGCTGGCGATCATCCCTCCTTGTGGTTCTGCGGGGACGTCCTGGCCTCGGTATTGGAGTAGCGACACCCCTCTAAGCATTTCGTTTCAGGATCTTTGACACCTGACCTTGAGTGATGCCATACTGCCAAGCATTAGCACGCTGTTTCATGCCGGAATTTCATAAAGCCACCACTAAATGACAAACAGCATTGTCGAGTTGACGGACCATCTCCAGGGGAAGCGGCAATAACTTTTGTAGACGTGCAGCAGTTGTTTTCCACTAATACAGAACGCAACAACCCTTATATACCCGATTGTGAAGCTAATCGTCAAATGTACCTGTCCGTACATTTTGTCACGCCACCTGTGATATAATCCTGTTATTGACTTCTTGCTGCAACAGACAATCAGTGACATGGTTCTTTTAACAAAGAAATCACCGAAGCGTAAAAGAAACTCACCAAATTGATATACCGAGTTCAGAAATTAAACCCAAGTCAAGAAAAAAAACAATATTCCATATTAAATGCCAAGTCTGTATATATATATATATATATATATATATATATATATATATATATATATATATATATACATACATATATATATATATATATATATATATATATATATATATATATATATATATATATATATATATACATATATATATATATTGTTACAGATGCGGTTTTAGATGTTATTTTACCGAGCGGTTGGTATTACCGCGTCCGAACAGTTACTCCCCGATTAGAACCCGATTCCACCCGACGTTGACCAGATCGCACCGCAGATATTCAATCGGGAAACCTCTAAAGCGACCGAAAGAGAATGAAAAGAGAAGAAGACAGAGTACGGAGGAAGAACAGATTTATTATACACACACAAGCAATGGATGGAAGAAGCAGTCACACAGCGAATCGTTAACTTACACTATTCATTTTACTTAATCCCAAGACAACGAGTAGGACAGACGACGTTCACACTTACACGGGGGATATTGCAGGCAGGTAGGGCTTGAGGTGGATTGCTGGAGAGGGAGGAGGGTCGGAGGCAGCAGCTCTCAATTCCTTGCGGTTTTTTTTGCGGGAAAACCCTTCGTCGCGTATCCGCTGCCGATGCTTTAGACGTCACGCGCTGGCTCGGGCACACCTGCTCCTCTCCTTCTGGTGGAGCCGTCTCCCTCCTTTCAGCGCGTCTCTCCAAAGCTGGTTTCCTTTCCGAGTACCTCTCCTCTTTGGCTGAGAGCGTTTCGCATCTCACCGCTCCTCTTGGTGCCGCCTCTTCGCTCATCTCCCAGGTCATCTGGTGAAGCAGTCCCTTACAGTCGCTTTTATAACTCGGGGCGGAATCAAGCCGCCGGCTGCGAGGGCACGCCTACCGGGTCGCTCACCGCGGTGCTGATTGGCCATGCGACCCTCTGGCTCACTCCTCCCCTCTATGACGAGGTGGAGACACGCCTTTCTTCTCCGAGATTAGCACATGGGCAATGGCGGCTTGCGGGATTGAACACAACTCGCACCCTTTTGAAAGGAACTTTGGAGAGCGGAGATGTTTGGGGAAATTGCAAGGGCCTACGCTTATTTTGTTTGATACAATGCAAAGTCAATCTAGTGGGAAACACATATTTAGCCTACATGGAAAAAGGAAATACACTATTTAAAAAGATATATCGTGACCTGCGTGTAAGTTTCATGGAATTAACTAGGAGGACGGCTGCGACCATTATTTACATTACGAGGGTGTTTACACATAACAAAACCATACTTTTTTTACATTCGTTACACTTCCTCCAAAATTGTTACACTTCTTAAAAACCGTTACACTTCTCAAATTCGTTACACTTCTCACAACCGTTACACTGCACCCTCCTTTCTTCAGGCCCGTTCGGGCCTACTAAACTTTAACTTAGTGTGACACGTAGGTGTAATTCCCTCTACAATTAACCTGACCCTGAGTGTGACAATCTTAAAACACAAATAAGTATGTCCCCCTATTGCATTGCACCCTGTCTAACAGACTCAAGCCCACAGCTAACCAAATTACGGAATTATTCTCAAACTATACATTTACGGTGGGGAGCATTATTTACAATGACGTGATTTCTTATTTACAACGCAACCCAGGACCTGTGTTTTTTTGTTTCTTTTTAGGGAACAAGAAAAAGAAATTCCTGTTGGGAGGGAGGAGACAGCACGCATTGCATCGATGCACCAGTACCAATACCACTGAAGCACCCAAGAGCACCAAAAGCACCACAAGCACCACAAAGCACCAAAAGCACCACTCGGTGCGCAGTCACCATGGTTCATGATAAACACAACAAAACAACTGGTGGTGGTCTTCTCTTTCTCTGCTGGGCCGATGTTCTTCCCGACGTCTTCTGGCTTCATGCGGCCTACTTGGAAATATAAAAAAGCACAACTTGTGTTCGTTTTTTATTTAGGGCCTCAGGGGCCAACTAAGGGTGGTCCACCTGTTTGGCATAGATGCCACCTTACCGAGGCCCGCAAGCAAGATTCCCTGGCCACTATGGCCGGTCTCCAACAGAGGTGCCCTGCCCCAGAACCTGGGGTCCATCAAGTGGTACTTGGCCGCAGAACAGCAGTCCATAAAGTGGTACATCAACGCAATGCATGCTGGTTCTGGGAATCTCGGGCGCACAATGGCCACCTCACGCACGCTCCCCTCGGCACCCAATGGCGCACAGGTCATGTGGGAGACAAAAGAAAGACAATTGAGCGAGGGGTAAGGTCACAAGGGTACACGTCAATAAGGCAATGCAAGGCGAAATGCGTACGGAGGGCGAAGTGAGAAAGCTCGTCCCTACCGTACGTCACCCCCCTCTGTCACCTACTCTACCCTTGCCCTTACCCCATATTTACAAAATCTACCCATTTACAAATTCGTCACTACTGTCACGTCTTCCCCATATTTCCTCTATACCAAATTCGTCACCACAATCCCTCTAACCAAAATTTGCCATCACCCAATTCGTCATCAATCCTCATAAGGAGGCAGAGATGGAACATCAAAGCACAATGTCACACCCATGTCATGATGCGTCTCACAATCCAAACATTTGCATCATAAAAAATAATCAAAACATGGCATGGTGTGGAGTACCTGTCACCTCAGGTGAGTGGATGCAGATGGTGCGAGGAGATCCTTCATCCTAACTATCCTCTAAATGACTTTAACACACTTTACACTACCCGGGGTCTTTCCCTGCCAATCCATTGGCCGACTTACACTATGGGTTTTAAAAACCAATTCCCATTGACCAAACTGTGGTGCTTCTCAATCTGGGGTCTCACTCCCCCGATTCATCTCCCGGTGCCTTCGCACAATTTCTGGGCTGCGACGTGTAGCTCTCCCAGCAGGTCTACCCACCTGCACACCTCCACCACTGCAGTTGCCACCCGAGCTTACCTAGCTCCTCACCCTAACCTAACTAACTGGGGAAAGCCCTCTCCTGGCTCTGTCACCCCACTGGTGCCCTCTGGCACTGGGCTACCCGGGTCCGTCCTCCGGATCCTCGGGCCCCATCCACAACAACTACTACCGGCTCCCAGAGCCCACCTGCGGCCTCACCTGGCCGACATCCTTACAGTGGTGGAGCGCCCAACCAACTACACACACTAACAGGCTACACGCCCAGCCATTTCCACAACACTAATGCACCCATCCAAAGACCATTCTTTCACCCGCACCACAGATGCCAATATCCAACCACAATTTACCTGTACCCTCTACCTAACACTTACACTACCCGCCCCGGGTATCCGTGATGGGGGTCCACTCTTCCCCCATTCACACCTTCGCACCATCCACTCCACTCCACAATTTCCACCATACTCACTCCACGACCATCCATTCCAATACTCCATTTATTCCACACTACCATTCTCCATACCTGCTGTTGCACACCTGTGCCCTCACACCTGGTGCCACCTGCACCCTCCTTTCTTCCTGGACCATTTGGTCATCACAATACACATCACCATCACTCACTCATACACTGCTCCATACACCTGTTCAGTTGCACACCTGTGCAATCACACCTGTTCAATCCTCACACACACGGCATCATCTCATCTAACTACTCCCCTCTGAAACTTGCGCCTCCCAGTCGTCCCTTTAAACTATTGCGCTCCCACGTCATTATCATCCATACTAATCTACCTGCGTCCCCACTACAGGTATCAGTCACTAACTAACCTTAACGTTACCTAATGTCATCTTCGCTAGATCCCTATCAATATAACCAAGCCCTCCCTGGCTCGGTTGTCATAGCCACCCCATAAACTATTGCGCATTTGCCCCACCCTTCTGTGAGGGATGACAGCGTTGCCATCCCACCACAGCGGGGCATCTCTCACTACCATCCCCCCAGTCCTCTGACGCTACGAGCCCCCGTCGCAAGAGGTACTGGGTCCTGCCTCGGCATCTAGAGCCGAGGCGATCCATGAGGGCGCCTGCTCGCCGGCATAAGGTCTTATCCGGTCGGCATGGACGATCCGAGGGGGGGTCCGTGGCCCCATTTTGATCTTAATGACCACGTCACAGATTTGCGACAGGACGACTCCTGGGCCTTGCCAGGGGGAGGTGAGTTTTGGGCACCTTCCCTTCCGCCTCCGGGGATTAAAGAACCAAATCTTCATCCCCGGAGCGTATTGACTCCCCTGGCTCCGGTCGTCGTACCTGCGCTTCATCTTGGCCCCCGCCAGATGGAGCTGGCGGCGGGCGAAGGCATGGACCCGCTCCATGCCTTCCTCCAGGTGACGTGCGTAACCCTCCCTCGGCGGTGTGTCCGTGGTGTCTGGCACGGGACCGCATAGCAAGTCGGCGGGAGCCCGTAACTCCCGCCCATACATAAGCAACGCTGGACTGCATGCGGTGGCCCCGTGCTGGCTAGTTCGGTAGGCCATCAACAGGTACGGGAGATGTTCGTCCCAGTCATCCTGACGGGTGGTGGTGAACAATGCCAGTTGTTGGATCAATGTTCGATTGAACCTTTCCACCATCCCGTCAGATTGTGGCCGCAAGGGCGTGGTCCTGGTTTTCCGAATTGACAGGAGTCTGCACACATCTTTTAGCAATTGACTTTCAAAATTTCGACCCTGATCGGTGTGCAGCTCCTGTGGAATCCCGTGCCGACATACAAATCCTTCTACGAAGGCCTGTGCTACCACCCCTGCTTCTTGGTTGGGGAGGGCATAGGCCTCCGGCCACTTGGTGAAATAGTCCATTACAACGAGGATATACTTATTACCTTGGCGGGTGCGGGGCAGCGGTCCTAGAATATCCATAGCCACCCGCTCAAGGGGGGCCCCCACCTGATGTAATTGAAGGGGGGCCCTCATCCTCCGTGCTGGTCCCTTTTTGGCAGAACAGGCGTCGCATCTCCGACACCAGTCCTGTATGTCGCGCCCCATATTCACCCAATAGAACCTCCGGCGGACCCGAGATATTGTCTTTGTCCTGCCCAAATGGCCGCCGGAGCGGGTACCATGCACCTGTTGCAATATGACGTTCTTGAATTTGTCAGGGACTATCACCAGCCAGGAAGTTCTATCAGAGGGAACCTCCACCCACTTGCGATGCAAGATGTTGCCTTTCAATTCCAGGGTCTGCACTGAGCCCAATACGCCTTTGTTTGCGCCCCGAGGGGGGTGACCTCTTCCCCCTTTGGTCTTTGCCCCAATTTGACCCAATTGAACACCGGCCCCAGGACAGGATCATCCTGCTGGGCCGTGCTCCATGCCAAATCTCCAAATTCCTCGTCCGCGGTTAGTGGCAAAATTGGCCCTCTCACCCGGGTTGCCCGGACGACGAGAATCGGGGCAGAATCGGCCAATTGCTCCCTCTCCTCGTGTCTCGCACAAAATTTGCAGTTTTCCCCCAGACAAGGACGCCGAGAGAGTGCGTCCGCATTACCATGGGCCTTCCCGGCCCTATGGGCCACATCAAAATCGTACTGCTGCAACTTTTCCAACCACCTTGCAATTTGGCCCTCCGGTTCCTTGAACCGAAGGAGCCATTGCAAGGAGGAATGGTCAGTTCTAACCAAAAATTTCCGCCCGTACAGGTACGGGTGGAAATGGTTCATGGCAGCCAGCATAGCCAATAACTCTTTGCGAGTGACGCAATAATTTCGCTCGGGCCTACTTAAGGCCCGACTATAGTAACCAATCACTCTCTCCACGCCCTCCTGTGTCTGAGACAAAACTGCGCCCAATCCTTCCTGGCTCGCATCCGTGTCCAGGGTAAATGCCCCGTTACTAGTGGGGTAAGCTAGAAGGGGTGCGGATGTTAGACACCCCTTCAATTTTTGGAAGGCCTCGTGGCACTCCCGTGTCCAATTAAATCGCGTCCCCTTCTCCGTAAGCCGGTGGAGGGGACGGGCCAACTCCGCAAATTTCGCCACAAAGCGCCGGTAGTAGGAGCAGAGTCCCAAAAATCCCCGCACCTCCTTGATGGTACGTGGTGCGGGCCACTCCTCTACCGCTTTAATTTTGTCTTGGTCCGTTTTTACCCCCTCGCGGCCGATCACGTGACCTAGATAGGCCACCTCTCTTGCAAACAAAGTGCACTTACTCGGGTTCAGCTTCAACCCTGCCTGTCTGAGGCACCCGAACACCTGGTCCAAATTAGCTACTGCCTGGGGGAACGTTTTGGCATGTACTAGGACGTCATCCAGGTACACCAGGCATGATTGCCATGGCATGCCGCCTAGTACATGCTCCATCAATCTTTCAAAGGTGGCGGGGGCGTTACACAAACCAAACGGCATCACAGTAAACTGATACAGTCCCTTACCTGTGGAAAATGCCGTTTTCTCCTTCCCTGCCCTATCCATCTCCACCTGCCAATACCCACTCTTGAGGTCCAAAGTCGAGAACCAATTTGAGCCCGCAACGGCATCGAGGGTGTCATCAATTCTTGGCAGGGGATATGAGTCCTTGAGTGTCACGTTGTTTAGCTGGCGATAGTCCACGCAGAACCGCGTGGTCCCATCCTTCTTTTTGACCAGCACAACAGGTGACATCCAAGGACTTCCCGAGGGCTCGATCACACCTGCGTCGAGCATTTTTTCAACCTGCTCGTCAGCTTCCGCCCTCTTGCTCCAAGGGAGCCGTCGGGCGGCCTGACGAATAGGCCGGGCCTCACCGGTGTGGATCTGATGTTTCACCAGGCCCGTACGTCCAATATCCTCGGTGGACAAGGAGAAGAGGTCCAAATGGGACCCAACCAGTTTGTGTAAGGCCTCCCTCTGGGTACCTCCCAACTCTACACTACTACGATTTACCATCTCGCAAATGGGATCGGGCCAATTCCTAGAACTTATTGAAGGCTCCCCCTGGGGCCGGCTCGGCTGGACGTTCTCGCCCTTCACTGACGCGACTTCTCTAACTGGGGTGCAGCCAGCTACCTTCGTGCCCCTCACTATAGTGCGTGGTTCTGTGCTAATATTAATTACTCGGACGGCCACCACCGGCCCGTCCGTTTTTACAAGGGTACGGCCCACGATTAAACCAGGTATGGATAGCGCTGCCACCGGTTCGACCAGGCCGCAGGATTCCTGCCATGTCGGGCGAGCTGACCATCGGGCCGGCACGATGGCCTCGGCCCCTGGAGGGATGGTCACGGCCTCAGGAGCCTCCAGCTCCACCCTCTCGGCCGTGCTCACCCCCTCCAATGGTAGCTCTTCCACTCCCCATCGCAGGATCCCCCGACTCAAGTCGATTTTACAACCGCTGGCAGTCAACAAATCCAACCCTATTAAGCATGGGTCGCACACCTCCACCACCCAAACCTCTATCTCTTGCTTTACCGATCCCAACTTGAGGGTCACAAAACCACGCCCTATGATCGGAGCCGTTGCCCCGGTAGCCAACTGCAAACTATGATTTTCCAGACGCTGGATTTTACCCCAGCCGTCTGCACTCGAATTAAGGACCACGGGGCTGATGATCGTGGCGCTGGCTCCCGTGTCCACCACAGCGTCTACCCCCACGCCGGCAATTTTGCACCGAATTGTCAAACTACCCGTCCCAATTCGGCCACAATGAATGACCTGTCGCGTCAACGAGGGCTTCTCCCCATCCCCTACTGCCGAACACCGCCCTGCATGCCCGGCACGTTCTAGTTTCCCGGGCCCTGGCGGGGGGGTGTCTGAGGTCGGCTAAGCCGATCTATACGGGGCGGAGTTGAGGGCATCGGTTGGCGGGAAACGTCCCGGCGCGGAGCTCGACACTCCCATGCACGGTGACCCATCCGAGCACAATTATAGCACCTCACCTGGTAAGGTGCTTGCCTCCGGTATTCCAAATTCCCCCCCCTGTATGTCCGAATTGGGGTACTCTGTCGGGGACTACCGGGTGCCACCGCTGGGGCCGCCTGCCATGGTCCAGGTCCCGCCAGGCGCCGATCCACTAACCTCTGGACCATGTTCTCCAGGTCAGGGCCCCCGTCGGGGGCGGGCCCCCTTGGGGGGCCGCCCCCCATCACGGGCCCCATCTGACGCACCGCCACTGCGTGGCGCTCGCCTCCCCGGGCCAGGGGCCTCGCTGCTTCCCAACGGGCTGCAGCGTCGGCCGCCTGACTCATGGTTTGCGGGCGCCACATGGCGAGCTGTTGCCGGAGCTCCAGATCCGGAAGGGCCTGAATAAAGTGATCCAGCGCCAGGCTTTCCTGGGAACTCGCTGCCATGTCCGCGTGTGCAATCCCAACCGTGCGGCGAATATCGTGAGCAAGTTCCCCGATGGTCTCCTGGGGCTTGCGTTTTCGCTGCGCAAGTTGGGCTTTAACAAGCTCGCTTTGCTGTTTAATGCCGAACCGATTAATTAATGCCGCACGGAGAGCTGGCAGGGTGAGAGCACCCGGTGGTAAAGCCGTCAGCACCTCCGCCGCCGCACCGCGCAGTGCCCCCACCAGGTGTACTCCACCTTCGTCCGGATTCCAACCGTTGCCTTTACACACGTACTCAAACTGCGCCAGGTACGCCCTCAAATCACTCTTGCCGTCATACGGCGCGAGTGGGACCTTGTGGGCGCCCGAAGGTCGGACCCCGCGCGTCACTCCTTGCGGGATCAACGCGGGACCAACCCGTTCGGGCTCCCACAGTACGCTATTCCCGGGGGGCTCCCGCGCGTCCCCCGTCCCTCCAAACACTACCCCTCCTGGTATCGATGCCTGGGTCGCCCCTCCGCAACCCGCTACCCACGCCATACCCCCACATCCTTGCTCACCAGCACCCCCCTCACTCCCCATAGCCACACCTCCTTGCACACCTCCCCTGTCCATCCACTCCGGACCAGTCATACATCTTACCATTGGTCCCTCACGAACACCCGGGTCTACACCACCCCCCAAGCCGACTGAATCTCCCCTCACATCATATACATTGCCACTCACCTCCGTACCTCGTCGTCGCACCTCCTCTGCCACCTGCAAACTTTTTATTTGGTTAGTGAGCACCTCATCATGATTTGAACACAGACCTTGTACATATTCCATGACTTCCTCCTTTATCTCCCTCTTAGTTTCCCTCTGTCTCTTCTTAATTTCACTCACCCCCTCTTCCACCTCCTCTAATTTTTCCTTTACCTCCTTCATCTCCCGGTGCGCCCCCTCTATCTCTTCCTCTAACGCCACTTTAACCGTTTCTATGTGCGTCCTCACCTCTCGGTCCTTCGTCTCTATTACTTCTGTCACCTCTTCCAACTTCTTCGTCAACCCCTCATGTACCATCTGACATTCCTTCTGTGTCGCTATTAATTCATTTTTTATGTCCTTTTGTGTCGCTTTTAACCCCCCGATTATTGCAGTGTTCTTTTCCACTTGGTCCGCTAGTTCCCTTTGTCCGACTGTCAGCTGCTCTACTCCCTTCGTCAGACCCTCTATGCCCCCCTGTAACCTAGCCGTATTATTCCTCACCTCTTTCTCCATACGCTTCTCACCTCGCTTTACCTCCTCACGTAGCCCCGAGACCTCCTCACCCACACCTCGTCGTATCTCCTCCTTCATCTCCTCCATCTCCTTTGTAGATGCCACCCTCATCTGTCCCAATTCATCCCTCTGAGCATCCAATTTGGTTTCTACCCCGATTCTTACCTCCTCTATCTGCTCTCCCATTTGTTTAATTTCTCGGGCGGATTGCTCCCCTATCTCCCGCAATTTGCCTTCCATCCTGTTTTCTAACCCCTCTAACCCCTTTTTCATCCCTTCCATTTGATTCTCTTGAGCGGCCATTCTGTTTTCTACCCCCGTTAACCCATTCTTTACCTCTTTTATCCCATTGTCTAACCCCTCACCGGTACCCCTCGCTTCGTCCCTCATTACCCCCATTTGGCCCTCCAATCGCTCACCCTGAGCATCCATCCGGTTCCCCATTACCCCCATTTTTGCTTCCAATCGCTCACCCTGAGCCTCCATACTGTTTTTCAAACCTCCAATTTGGTCTCCCATTTGTCCCATAAGGGCCCTCATTTGCAGGAAGAAAAGGTTCGAATCCACCAGCGGCGCTGCTACGGTCGCGGGCGGCGTGGCCATGTGCGAGGCACCATTTTGCGCGCCCGTAACCTCGTGCGCGAGGGCGCCATTTTGTGCGTCTGATACCCCCTCAACCGCCTCCTCATTGCTCTCTTCCTCCCTTTCCTCCACATACATTTCCCCGAGGTCCTGGGTCGATCCCACCCTGTCTATCTCTCCCACCGACATCCGATCGCCTTGATTGTCCATGGCGCGATCTCAAAATTCGGGTTTTGCTTTAAAACAACACAAATTTCCAGCAGCTCCAAATTTTGACCAAATTATTTTCTAGATGTTTTTTAAAAATTTGGTTCGGGCCTCGAATCTCACTCCCCGACACCAATTGTTACTTAATAACACAATTGGTGTTCCAAAATTTGGGCCTAACAAATTTAGTCCCAGGTCCGAATCCAACTCCTGACAACCAATTGTTACAGACGCGGTTTTAGATGTTATTTTACCGAGCGGTTGGTATTACCGCGTCCGAACAGTTACTCCCCGATTAGAACCCGATTCCACCCGACGTTGACCAGATCGCACCGCAGATATTCAATCGGGAAACCTCTAAAGCGACCGAAAGAGAATGAAAAGAGAAGAAGACAGAGTACGGAGGAAGAACAGATTTATTATACACACACAAGCAATGGATGGAAGAAGCAGTCACACAGCGAATCGTTAACTTACACTATTCATTTTACTTAATCCCAAGACAACGAGTAGGACAGACGACGTTCACACTTACACGGGGGATATTGCAGGCAGGTAGGGCTTGAGGTGGATTGCTGGAGAGGGAGGAGGGTCGGAGGCAGCAGCTCTCAATTCCTTGCGGTTTTTTTGTGGGAAAACCCTTCGTCGCGTATCCGCTGCCGATGCTTTAGACGTCACGCGCTGGCTCGGGCACACCTGCTCCTCTCCTTCTGGTGGAGCCGTCTCCCTCCTTTCAGCGCGTCTCTCCAAAGCTGGTTTCCTTTCCGAGTACCTCTCCTCTTTGGCTTAGAGCGTTTCGCATCTCACCGCTCCTCTTGGTGCCGCCTCTTCGCTCATCTCCCAGGTCATCTGGTGAAGCAGTCCCTTACAGTCGCTTTTATAACTCGGGGCGGAATCAAGCCGCCGGCTGCGAGGGCACGCCTACCGGGTCGCTCACCGCGGTGCTGATTGGCCATGCGACCCTCTGGCTCACTCCTCCCCTCTATGACGAGGTGGAGACACGCCTTTCTTCTCCGAGATTAGCACATGGGCAATGGCGGCTTGCGGGATTGAACACAACTCGCACCCTTTTGAAAGGAACTTTGGAGAGCGGAGATGTTTGGGGAAATTGCAAGGGCCTACGCTTATTTTGTTTGATACAATGCAAAGTCAATCTAGTGGGAAACACATATTTAGCCTACATGGAATAAGGAAATACACTATTTAAAAAGATATATCGTGACCTGCGTGTAAGTTTCATGGAATTAACTAGGAGGACGGCTGCGACCATTATTTACATTACGAGGGTGTTTACACATAACAAAACCATACTTTTTTTACATTCGTTACACTTCCTCCAAAATTGTTACACTTCTTAAAAACCGTTACACTTCTCAAATTCGTTACACTTCTCACAACCGTTACAATATACATATATATATATATATACATATACATATATATATATACATATATATATATATATGCATATATATATATATATACATATATATATATATATATATATATATATATATATATATATATATATATATATATATACATATATATATATATACACTCAACCCTCGGCTATCGCGAACTCGGCTATCGTGTTTCTTTGCTATCGCGGCTACCTAAAAAACTGCACAACACACGACTATCGCGCCCCAAATACACGCTATAGCGCACCGGAAATGGTGGAAAGGGTGCTACGTCATCACCGAGCGTGGGGAAAGAGAAATCAAGGGAAATCAAGAAGAGGAAGAACTGAACTTACGCTCAGAAATTCGAAATTGTGCAGTTGATAGACAATGGTGAAACAAAGCGAAGTGTTGGAAAGAAATTTGGGATAAATGAGTCAACAGTGCGAGGTATTTACCAAAACCGTGATTATCGTAGAAACGTAGATAAGATTTAACAATCAACAGTGAAGCAAGGTGCTCCTTTATTAATACGGCACTGGCAGGTTACGAGGAGCAGTATCATGCCCACGTCAACTCCCTCCGCCAACGCCAGATCACCGAATACTTTCGGCCAGATTCGGCGTCAGAACAAGTCTAATCGGGGGACATTAGGGTAACCGCGGGGGGGCACAAACTGCCGTTCGAGACCTCAATCTATGATGTAAATGCTTGATAATAAGAGTTTGCTGTCAACAACCAACACACCAACCCAGTTCCAATTTAAAAACATGCTGCAAAGTCTCTCTCTTTCACACAAACACACACACACACACACACACACACACACACACACACACACACACACACACACACACTCACTGCACAAAATATAGCCGACGTGCAAGTTTGGCGCCAAAGCCCAAAGGCTTGGCCTGCGGGTGGGTGTGTGGGGGGGGGGGGGCACAATAACTCATTTGGGTGGGCATGGCCCGCGAATGCCCCCCATGACGCCGACCCTGCTTACGGCGTCGCAACGAGGCACAGCCCTCTGTCTTTGTTTGACGAGCCCTCTGACGTTGAGCGCTTCTCTGGTGCTTCAGCTGACGCAATCCTGGACGAGTTAGAGGCACGTAGGGGTGGTCAATAATACTCCACCCAAGCCTCGGAACCTACCCAACCACCTAAGCCCCTCATCGTTCCCAAAAAGGTAAATACAATGGTAAAAAGTACTTTTTTACCATTTTATTTTTATTTACATGTTGTGATACTTGTTTTAATGTTTCTTTATATGTTAATGTTTCTTTATATGGTACAAACACTTGGTAAAAAAGTGGCAAAAATAGGTTAAATATGTGGTCAACTTGGGGTCCTGGCACCAATTAGAATTATTACCATACGTTCTTCAGTTCGGCTATCGCGATTTCGGCTAACGCGCACTGATAGCGGCACCAATTAGACGCGATAGCCGAGGGTTGAGTGTATATATATATATATATATATATATATATATATAGATATATATATATATATATATATATTGTTACTGATCGCGGTTTAGATGGTATGATGGGCCGAGCGGATGGTCCAACCGCGACCGAACAGTTACTCCCCGATTAGAACCCAATTCCACCCGACGTTGACCAGATCGCACCGCGGCTGCTCAATGAGGGAAAAGACTAAAACGACGAATGCAAAGAGGAAAACGAAGGCAAAGAAAGGTTTGGAAATACTACTGAATTTATTGACTATTTACACACATAAGCAAAAAGAAAGCAGTCACGTTTATTTACAAGCACATAAGACGCAGGTGACACAGTGAAAATACTAGCTTATACAGACTTAATTAACCCAGGACAGAACAAACAGAACAAACTCACGTACACAAGAAGGATGGAATGGCAGGAGGTGGATGGCTGGAGGGAGAGGAAGGTCCAAGGGGGTCCTGCAGCACAACCGGCGCGTTTAGCAGCCGCCGTTCCTTCACGGCCCTGCTCCAAACCGCCGTTCAGGCCCCCAAGCTGCTGTTGTGGCTGTTGTGGACGTCGCGTGCTTTGCCAGGCCTTGTCCGACTCGTCTGGTCCAAACCCTCAACTCTTTCTTGGTCCACTCACTCTTTACCACCGACTCCTCACCGCAACCAACGCAACCAACTGACCACCACCACCGACTCCTCACCGCAATCAACGCAACCAACTGACCACCGACTCAACTGACTGACTCCTCACGACTCTCTCACTTGCTTCTTGCGTGCGCGCCTTTTATAACGCCTCCGGCGATTAAGCCGCCGGCCTTTTGGACACGCCCATCGGGGTGCTCACCTCGGCCCTGGTTGGTCGCGCGACCCTCTGGCTCCGCCCTTGATGATGACGGGCGGGCACGCCTTTCTTCCCCGACTCGAGCACATGTTCAATGGCGGTTTTGGAGGGGAGGTAATTGGTAATCGAGGCTTGGCAATGACGAAAGGTGATGTAGATTTTGGGGATGGGAATGAAAGGGGATCTATTCTCTTTCACTGGTGCAATGGAGTACTTCAATTAATGGGAGACACAGCCTTACCCTAAAACACAGAATAAGAGATAACTATCAAACAGGGGTATTCTATTATTTGGCTGATGTGTATGCTTGTGGACTAATTATGGGATGCCCTTTCACCTTTACACAGCTCCGGAGGTAGGGGGGCGCAGAATAAACAATAATAATAATAATACAGCACACAATAAAAAAAATACAGTCCTCATCTCCGCAACACTGCACCCTCCTCCTCTTAGGCACGTCCCGGGCCTACAACTTTTATTTAGTGTGACACGTAGGTGTAGTTCCCTCTACTTTTAACCTGACCCTGAGTGCGACAGTTTTAAAACATAAATTAATGTGTCCCGCTGCTCCATTGCACCCTGCCTAACAGACTTACGCCCACAGTTAACCGAATTGCGGAATGGTCTTCAAACTATACACTGACGGTGGGAAGCATTATTTACAATGACGCTATTTTTATTTACAAAACTAACCCAGGACCTGTGATTGTTCTTTCTGGGGGGAGACAGTCTGCTCTGCATCAATGCACCATTAAAGCACCCAAAAACGCACCAATACAAGCACCCAAGCACCAATCGGTGCAGTCACCATTGTTCAAGAGTGTTCAACAAAAATAAATTCAACAACCCCTAACCCTGCAGGTGGTCTCTTGCTCTTCGGCTCCCTCTGCTGGTTATTATATTTGGTCTTCCAGATGTTGTCATTCTTTTGCTTTGCTTACTGGCGGCCTATTTGCAATAAAGTGTGCCCAATGTGTCCTTTTTATTTTCTTTATTTATGGCCCACAGGGCCGACTAGTGTGGTTCACCTGTGGGGCATCGGTGCCCTGTGGCCAAGGTCCGCCAGCAAGATTTCGGGCCCTCATGGCCGGTTCCAGCAGAGGGGCCATGCCCCAACCCATGGGGTCCATAAGTGGTGCTCGGCCACAGACCTGTGGTCCATAATGTGGTGCATCGATGCAGACAGCTGGTTCTGGGAATTCCGGGCGCACAATGGAGGACTCACGCACGCTCCCCTCGGCACCCAATGGCGCACAGGTCATGTGGGAGACAAAAAGGGAAAGACAAATGAGCGAGGGGTAAGGTCACAAGGGTACACATCAATAAGGCAATGCAAGGCGAAATGCGTACGGAGAGCGAAATGAGAAAGCTCGTCCCTACCGTACGTCACCCCCCCTGTCACCTACACTACCCTTGCCCTTACCCCATATTTACAAAATCTACACATTTACAAATTCGTCGCTAATGTCTCGTCCCCCTATATTTCTTCTACACCAAATTCGTCTCCACAATCCCTCTACTTCAAAATTTGCCATCACCAAATTCATCATCAATCCTCATAAGGAGGAAGAGATGGAACATCAAAGCACAATGTCACACCCACGTCATGATGCGTCTCACAATCCAAACATTTGCATCATAAAAAATAATCAAACATGGCATTGTGTGGAGTACCTGTCACCTCAGGTGAGTGGATGCAGATGGTGCGAGGAGACTTCATCCTAACTACTTTCTAAATGACATTAACACACTTTACACTACCCGGGGTCTCTCCCTGCCAATCCATTGGCCAACTTACACTATGGGTTCTAAAAACCAATTCCCATTGACCAAACTGTGGTGCTTCTCAATTTGGGGTCTCACTCCCCCGATTCATCTCCCGGTGCCCTCGCACAATTTCTGGGCTGCGACGTGTAGCTCTCCCAGCAGGTCTACCCACCTGCACACCTCCACCACTGCAGTTGCCACCCGAGCTGACCTAGCTCCTCACCCTAACCTAACTAACTGGGGAAGGCCCTCTCCTGGCTCTGTTACCCCTTGGTGCCCTCTGGCACTGGGCTACCCGGGTCCGTCCTCCGGATCCTCGGGCCCCATCCACAACTACCGACTCCCAGAGCCCACCTGCGGCCTCACCTGGCCGACATCCTCACAGTGGTGGAGTGCCCAAACCAACTACACACACTAACAGGCTACACGCCCAGCCATTTCCACAACACTAATGCACCCATCCAAAGACCATTCTTTCACTCGCACCACAGATGCCAATATCCAACCACAATTTACCTGTACCCTCTACCTAACACTTACACTACCCGCCCCGGGTATCCGTGATGGGGGTCCACTCTTCCCCCATTCACACCTTCGCACCATCCACTCCACTCCACAATTTCCACCATACTCACTCCACGACCATCCATTCCTATACTCCATATATCCCATACCATTTATTCCACACAACCATTCTCCATACCTGTTGTTGCACACCTGTGCACTCACACCTGGTGCCACCTGCACCCTCCTTTCTTCCTGGACCATTTGGTCAACACAACACGCAATCACCACTACTCACTCATACACTGCTCCACACACCTGTTCAGTTGCACACCTGTGCAATCACACCTGTTCAATCACACCTGTTCAATCTTCAAACACACGGCATCATCTCAGCTAACTACTCCCCTCTGAAACTTGCGCTTCCCAGTCGTCCCTTTAAACTATTGCGCAGCCACGTCATTATCATCCACACTAATCTACCTGCGTCCCCACTACAGGTATCATTGTCACTAACTAATCTTAACGTCACCTAATGTCATCTTCTAGGGCCCTACACACGATATCCTAACCCACCCGGGCTAGTTTTCACTGCCATCAACCCCATAAACTATAGCGCATTTGCCCCACCGGTGAGGGATGGTGGATTTGCCATCCCACCACATCGGGGAGGTCCCACTATCAATTTGGCACACCTAAATCCAACCAATCAAAAATTCTGCCAATCATCGTACCAATCATCAAATTTCGCCTTTTTCTAATTTCGTGGCCAAAACACTATCCTCATCACCCGTCTACTTATTACATCCTCTCGGTGCGCCAATTCACGTCTACAGCCCGGCTTCGTACAGCCGAGCAATGAACGCGGGTTCTTTGGTGCCGGCGGCTGGATGCGTCCGGCACTCGGTGCAAGGGCTTGCCCGTGCCGAGATCCCACGCACCACCTCGGCGTGGAGCCATCCAATGTCCCGATCTCGACCTGCCGGCACGTCTCAATAGAAAGTGGTCGCCATGACGACCCTTCCTATCGGGCTGCCCGCTCCGCCTAGTGGAGCCCGGACGCGGCCGTTCCAAGCGAGGCACAGCGTGGATCGCGTACGGCGGTTCTTTCGAAACCGCCGTGGTTCGGATCCCCGCTGGTCCTCGCGGCACGCGAAGCTGCCCGACGCGCACCGAGGGCCCGATTCGGCTATAAGTCGTTCTAACCTCTAACCCGGTTACCGTCGATGCTTCACCTGCATGCTTACATGCATACGCTACCCCTTTCTTGCTCATACCTCCAGCTGTTCCCATGCTCCTCGTACCTTTCCTTACACACCTCGGTACACTCATCCCGCTCACCGACTTGGTCACACACCTGACCACCGCACACCTTGGCACACATTCGTCGCTCGCACACCTCACCAACACACCTCTTCGCGCCCCTTCCTCGGTCACCTCCTCTGTGACAATCACAGGTGTGCTCTTACTCGCACACCCAACCACGTGCCTCACGACCAACTCAAGTGTGCATTCCCACACACGCTCTACCATTCCAGGTGTGCATCCTTCCATTCCAGGTGTACATCCTCGCTCACCTGTCACAACCAACTCACGCTCCGTGTCACTCTCACTACTCTCACCTCCACTCTCGGTCACGCACTCACCCTTACTCTCGACAGCACACTCTTTCCTCATGCACCCGTCCGTTACACACCTTTCTCGCGCATCCTCTCGCGCACACTCTTTCGTTACATCCTCTGTAACTCTCACCACAGGCGTGCATTCTCCTTCACTCTTGACAGCGCACTCTTTCCCCATGCACCGGTCCGTTACACACCTTTCTCGCGCATCCTCTTGCGCACACTCTTTCGTTACTTCCTCCGTAACACTCACCACACCACGCTTCCCTGTGCTCCCTCGCACACGCGCTACTACCGACTCACTCTCGGCAGCACACTCACTGGTCGGCGCGCACTTTTTCCTCACACACCCCATGGTCGGACATTCTCGCACACCTCTTTTTTCGCACACCAGACCTGTCGCACACTTCACCAACGGCCTTTCACGAACACCCGGATCCAAACCAATCCCCAAGCCGACTGAAGCTTTCCTCACATCATGTACATTTCCGAATATTTCGCCACTCACCTTGGCACCTCGTCTCCGCACCTCTTTTGCCACCTGCAAAGTTTTTATTTGGTTAGTGAGCACCTCATCATGATTTGAACACAGACCTTGTACATATTCCATGACTTCCTCCTTTATCTCCCTCTTAGTTTCCCTCCGTCTCTTCTTAATTTCACTCACCCCCTCTTCCACCTCCTCTAATTTTTCCTTTACCTCCTTCATCTCCCGGTGCGCCCCCTCTATCTCTTCCTCTAACGCCACCTTAACCGTTTCTATGTGCGTCCTCACCTCTCGGTCCTTCGTCTCCATTACTTCTGTCACCTCCTCCAACTTCTTCGTCAACCCCTCATGTACCATCTGACATTCCTTTTGTGTTGCTATTAATTCGTTTTTAATGTCCTTTTGTGTCGCTTTTAAACCCCCGATGATTGCAGTGTTCTTTTCCACTTGGTCCGCTAGTTCCCTTTGTCCGACTGTCAGCTGTTCTACTCCCTTCGTCAGACCCTCTATTCCCCCCTGTAACCTAGCCGTATTATTTCTCACCTCTTTCTCCATATGCTTCTCACCTCGCTTTACCTCCTCGTGTAGCCCCGAGACCTCCTCACTCACACCTCGTCGTATCCCCTCTTTCATCTCCTCCATCTGTTTTGTAGATGCCACCCTCATCTGTCCCAATTCATCCCTCTGAGCATCCAATTTGGTTTCTACCCCGATTTTTACCTCCTCTATCTGCTCTCCCATTTGTTTAATTTCTCGGGCGGATTGCTCCCCTCTCTCCCGCAATTTGCCTTCCATGCTATTTTCTAGCCCCATTAACCCATTTTTCATCCCCTCTATCTGATTCTCCTGGGCAGCCATTCTATTTTCCACCCCCGTTAACCCATTTTTCATCCCCTCTATCTGATTCTCCTGGGCAGCCATTCTATTTTCCACCCCCGTTAACCCATGTTTCATCCCTTCAAATTTCTTGTCTAATTCCCCGATTTGATTTCCTAGTCGCTCCCCCATTCTGTTTTCCAAACCTCCAATTTGGTCTCCCATACTCATCTGTACAGCTGCCTGTAGCTGCGCAATGAGGGCCTGTATGTCAATCGGCTGCATGTTAAAGCCCGCTGATACAGCGGGCTCGGCTACCGCGCGCTCGTGCGAGGCGCCTTTTTGCGCGCCTGAAACCTCGTGCGCGAGAGCGCCATTTTGTGCGCCTGATACCCCCTCAACCACATTGCCAATGTTCTCCTCCTCTCTTTCATCCACATACATTTCCCCGAGGTCCTGGGTCGATTCTACCCCGTCTATCTCTCCCACCGGCATCCCGTCGCCTTGACCAGCCATGGCGCGATTTCAAAGTTCAGGTTTTGTAAAACAAAACAAATTTCGGCCGCTCCAAATTTTGACCTTTTTTTAGATGTTTTTAAAAATTTGGTTCGGGCCCCGAATCTCACGCCCAGACACCAATTGTTACTGATCGCGGTTTAGATGGTATGATGGGCCGAGCGGATGGTCCAACCGCGACCGAACAGTTACTCCCCGATTAGAACCCGATTCCACCCGACGTTGACCAGATCGCACCGCGGCTGCTCAATGAGGGAAAAGACTAAAACGACGAATGCAAAGAGGAAAACGAAGGCAAAGAAAGGTTTGGAAATACTACTGAATTTATTGACTATTTACACACATAAGCAAAAAGAAAGCAGTCACGTTTATTTACAAGCACATAAGACGCAGGTGACACAGTGAAAATACTAGCTTATACAGACTTAATTAACCCAGGACAGAACAAACAGAACAAACTCACGTACACAAGAAGGATGGAATGGCAGGAGGTGGATGGCTGGAGGGAGAGGAAGGTCCAAGGGGGTCCTGCAGCACAACCGGCGCGTTTAGCAGCCGCGGTTCCTTCACGGCCCTGCTCCAAACCGCCGTTCAGGCCCCCAAGCTGCTGTTGTGGCTGCTGTGGACGTCGCGTGCTTTGCCAGGCCTTGTCCGACTCGTCTGGTCCAAACCCTCAACTCTTTCTTGGTCCACTCACTCTTTACCACCGACTCCTCACCGCAACCAACGCAACCAACTGACCACCACCACCGACTCCTCACCGCAACCAACGCAACCAACTGACCACCGACTCCACTGACTGACTCCTCACGACTCTCTCACTTGCTTCTTGCGTGCGCGCCTTTTATAACGCCTCCGGCGATTAAGCCGCCGGCCTTTTGGACACGCCCATCGGGGTGCTCACCTCGGCCCTGGTTGGTCGTGCGACCCTCTGGCTCCGCCCTTGATGACGACGGGCAGGCATGCCTTTCTTCCCCGACTCGAGCACATGTTCAATGGCGGTTTTGGAGGGGAGGTAATTGGTAATCGAGGCTTGGCAATGACGAAAGGGGATGTAGATTTTGGGGATGGGAATGAAAGGGGATCTATTCTCTTTCACTGGTGCAATGGAGTACTTCAATTAATGGGAGACACAGCCTTACCCTAAAACGCAGAATAAGAGATAACTATCAAACAGGGGTATTCTATTATTTGGCTGATGTGTATGCTTGTGGACTAATTATGGGATGCCCTTTCACCTTTACACAGCTCCGGAGGTAGGGGGGCGCAGAATAAACAATAATAATAATAATACAGCACACAATAAAAAAAATACAGTCCTCAGCTCCGCAACAATATATATATATATATATATATATATATATATATATATATATATATATATATATATATATACATATATATATATATATATATATATATATATATATATATATATATATATACTCGTTGGGTCACCCGTGGGAATCCAACGGGCATGGACGTGTGTGACATTTCGACATATTGAGTTAGATGCTGCACTTCATTTTTACAAAATGGTTACTGGCAATTCATCAGATCCAGAAATGGTATAATGAACAAAATTAATTTATTTCACATAATATGTGACCCCTCACTCCTCTCCACCTGACACTCTCCTCACTCCACCTGACACTCTCCTCTCTCCACCTGACACTCTCCTCTCTCCACCTGACACTCTCCTCTCTCCACCTGACACTCTCGTCTCTCCACCTGACACTCTCCTCTCTCCACCTAGCACTCCTCTCCTCTCCAATCCCTCACATTCCTCTCCTCTCCAATCCCTCACCTCTCCAATCCCTCACACGCCTCTCCAATCCCTCACACTCCTCTCCTCTCCAATCCCTCACCTCTCCAATCCCTCACACTCCTCTCCAATCCCTCACACTCCTCTCCAATCCCTCACACTCCTCTCCAATCCCTCACACTCCTCTCCAATCCCTCACACTCCTCTCCATCACGCCTCACACGCCTCTCCAATCGCGCCTCACACTCCTCTCCAATCGCGCCTCACACTCCTCTCCAATTGCGCCTCACACTCCCCTCCCACTCCTCTCCAATCGCTCCTCACTCGCCTCTCCAATCGTGCCTCACACTCCTCTCCAATCGCACCTCACACTCCCCTCCAATCGCTCCTCACACTCCTCTCCAATCGCTCCTCACTCGCCTCTCCAATCGTTCCTCACACTCCCCTCCAATCGCGCCTCACACTCCTCTCCAATCGCGCCTCACACTCCCCTCCAATCGCTCCTCACACTCCCCTCCAATCGCTCCTCACTCGCCTCTCCAATCGTGCCTCACACTCCTCTCCAATCGCGCCTCACACTCCCCTCCAATCGCTCCTCACACTCCTCTCCAATCACGACTCACACTCCTCTCCAATCGTGCCTCACACTCCTCTCCAATCGCGCCTCACTCTCCTCTCCAATCGCTCCTCACTCGCCTCTCCAATCGGCTTTTCCCCGTCTCGTTTCTCTCGTTTTTCCCCCGTCTCGTTCTTTTTCTTGCTCCATCATGTTCAAGTTTGCATTGACGTTCGTCGATGGACTCGTTCGCCCGTCTCATTCGTTTTCTTGCTGCATCCTGTTCAAGTCTGCGTTCTTCATCGATCGTGTCATTCATTTTGGAAATAGAAGTTTCCACGCTGCGCATGAATTGTCACGATCCTCAAGAGGAAGTGTCTCGTAATCATCAAATGATAAATGGCAAGTAAATTATATTGTGGAAAATTAAAGATTTCAAATAAACCTATTTAAAGTGTATGCGCACATAACTAATTTAAAAAAACGAACAAATATCTCTCGGTAATTTCCTGAAACATATTTTACTTCCGGATAATAATGTTGAATGAAATAAGAACGAAGAAATATATGTCGGCATCATTGTTGACGTTTTTGTGACGGCTGTCATCAAACGAAAAAGTAATATATCTCAACGGAAAAGCAAAAGCGAATTTTTAATATATGTCGACACGTTGCCGTCGGTGTCATGTTGGGCGGTGTATGATACATCATGACGCGATTTTTAAAAATATATCTGCATTTTCCCGCGTGTGTGGAATGTTCTCAATTATTGCTGACACCGAGTCTAAAACCATCGCTAAAAATGAAATCAGATGGTGAGTTAGATTGGAGATAAAGGCGTGAGAGAGACTCAATGGCCTTGAAGTTACAAGCCTTTGAGAATTCATTTCGTTCTATAAACGGCAACTTTCATCGGATTTTCTTCCCGTTTTTTTTCAACCGAGTCTAAAACTATGTTAGCGACTGTGAAAAATGAAAGGATATATCGAATTTGATTTGAAATAAAACTGGGAGAGAGAGCAAGACACCACGGGCCTACAAAACAGGCCTCAAAGCTATGCGAGTTAATAAAATGGTGGATATTTGTTTATATGAAGCGAAGCCTCTCCCAGAATGGGTGGAGCTATGGGTGGAGCTACTCTGCAAACCGAGTAAGCCACACCCCGGACAGACGCCCAACAGACAGACAGACAGAATCATCTACGGCTATTATAATATCGATATATATCTGTGCAGTGTCTGTGTTGTGTTGTATTGTCTGGTCACTGAACTACTCCCTCAAACTTTTGTCAAATCGTACCAAACTTCAGGTATGCACATATATCTCCCGTGGGTATGTCCTCAGGGTATTATTTTTGAAATTTATTGGAAAAAATTTTTGAAACAATTTAGAATTTTTTTTTTAACGTAAATCTTCAACTTCAATTGTTTATAAAATGTAATATCACGTATATTGGTTCACGAATTATCAAACAGAGTGACCACTATATTCGTCATGGGTGTGTGTGTGTGTGTCTGTCTGTCCGCAGCATAATTACCTGATGATATCATCCGATCTTGATGAAACTTGGTTGTGAGGTTGATATCATGATCTAGTTGTGTCCTGCCAAGAGTGGGCGTATTGCGCCCATTGTGGGCGAGCGACGCCCGAAAAGATGTCTTTTTAGGGGGTAATCGAGTTCAAGCTACATCTTCTCCGAGGGAGTTGGTGGAATCTGACAGAGGTTTCGATATTTGGTTAGGCCAATGTCATGTGTCTAGCCCCACGGAGCTCGATTTTTCATTTTCGCCCCAAGGTCAAGGTCACAAGGTCACGAAATTTAGAAAAGTCGATTTTTGATTGTTTTATTTCATTGTTCGCTTCCTGATAGGGTGAAATGTCGTACATGATCTTATATTATCACATACATCAGGAAATACAAGTTTTCCAACAAATTTCAGAATCTTCGACCTTTGACCTTTGAAGGTCACAAAGGTCAAATTTTCAAAGTTGTCGGAATCGAACCGAATTTTCGGAATTGTTTAGCTAACTAAACTCATAACTGATTATACATTATTTTCTATCTCATTTCAAGGTCAGTAACCTTCGTTTTGACATTTCCGGGCCTGGCCTGTCCGGGCCTGTTTCGGTTATAGTCCGTCCTTTGTCATTGAATACCACTCGCTCATGAAACATCGTCGTCTCCTGACTTGTAATAATCTGTGATTTCTTAACATTTGTGGATTTCACTCCAGATTTTGAGACTTATTTAGTCCACGAAATCAGATACTCAAACCCAAACACGGATTTCAATTATACACTTTAATTAGTTTGTGAGAGCAGATCGTGTTTCGAAGGGAAGACACGTTTGAATAGGCTGAAACAAAATGGCATCTAAGACCCATGTGATGTGAAGTTGGGCTAACCAAGGAGTTTGTGAGTTTAACCAAGTTAACCAAGGAGTTTGTGCCTTTCATAAAGGTAATCTGTTAATTATCTTCAAAGGGGGTGCTTCTGTGGGAGGGAGAGGGCTTGGGGGGAGGAGGCATGGGAAAGGGAGGTGGGTGCTTGGAGAGGTATAAAACACATGGACACTGCTAGGACTTCCACAAAAAATACATACACCCAGTTTTCATCTATCTATAATTCCAGTAATCTCTGTGTGTCTGTGTGTCTGTGTGTTTGTGTGTTTGTGTGTTTGTGTGTTTGTGTGTTTGTCTGTGACCGCTGTTTCTCGACAACCACGGGTCCGATATACTTGAAACTTGCCAGGTATATTGCTGGGGACCCGAGGATGTGCCTTTTCAAGGTTTCATATTAATCGGACAAGTAGTTACCGAGCTATGGCGATTTCTTTACCAAACTCCGCAAGCCGTTCGCTTTGGACCAAACCATTTCATGTAAATAGAGGGGGGGGATTGTCACCGTACTCGCAAGCCGTTCGCTTTGGACCAAACCATTTCATGTAAATAGAGGGGGGGGTTTGTCACCGTACTCGCAAGCCGTTCGCTTTGGACCAAACCATTTCATGTAAATAGAGGGGGGGGGGATTGTCACCGTACTCGCAAGCCGTTCGCTTTGGCTTTGCGAATGGACCAAACCATTTCATGTAAATAGAGGGGGGGGGGGGGGATATAATTTTAGATATATATATAGTACGGGCATGCCCTAGTTCTTGGAATTCCCGTAGTATGTTTGCAAAGTTTTGGGCCACTAGGTTTCATGGTTTTGGAGTTATGGAGGAGACACAAATTTATTTGTAATATTGGTGATATTATTTATTTGTAATGTATTTGTAATCAAAAAAGGTGCAGGTGGTCCAAAAGGTCCTTCCTCTAAGGCCACCTTGGTCGTTTCTATGTGCGTCCTGACTTCCAGGTCTTTTGTCTCCATTGCCTCTACCACCTCCTCTAACCTCTTCATCAGTCCCTCATGTACCGTCTGACATTCCTTCTTCGTCGCTATTAATTCTTTCTTTATTTACTTCTGGGTCGCTTTCAACCCTCCTATCACCGCCGTGTTCTTTTCCACCCGCTCCCCAAGCTCCTTTTGTCCCACTGTCAGCTGCTCTACTCCTCGCGTCAGTTCCTCAATGCCCCCCTGTAACTTAGCCATGCTGTTCCTCACCTCTTTCTCCATGCGCTCCTCACCCCGCTTTACCTCCTCGCGTACCCCCATGACCTCTTCGCTCACCCCGCGCCTTATATCCTCCCCCATCTCTCCTATTTCCTTGGTAGATGCCGCCCACATCTGCTCCAAATCCCCCTTGTGGGTGTCCAATTTGGTTTCTAGCCCGATTTTTACCTCCTTTATCTGCTCCCCCATTTGTTTGATCTCCTGGGTGGATTGCTCCCCTATTTCCCTTAATTTGCCTTCCATATTGTTTTCTAACCCCGTTAACCCATTCTTCACCCCTTCCATCTGGTTCTCCTGGGCAGCCATTCTATTTTCCAACCCCGTTAACCCATCCTTCATTTCCCCGATTTGGTTACCCACGTCCTCCAGTTGGCCCCCCAATTTACCTTCTAGCCCTTCCAACCTGTTGTCTAACCCCTCAAATTTATTGTCTAACCCCTCAAATTTATTGTCTAACCCCTCAATTTAGCTTCCTAGGCCCCCAATTTGGTTTTCCAATCGCTCCCCTATTGTTTTCCATTCGTTCCAATTGTTCTCCCATCCCCATTTGCATGGCGGCCTGCAGCTGCGCAATGAGGGCTTGCATGTCTATCCCTCCCACTTGCGCCGCGGGCGCGGCCCTCATCGCTATGTGCGAGGCGCCGCCATTTTGTGCCCCTGCGACCTTGTGCGAGGCGCCGCCATCTTGTGCGCCCGCAACTCCCGCTACCGCGCCCTCATTGCCTTCCTCCTCCATTACTCCCAATTCCTCCCTGTGGTCCTGGGTTGACTCTAACCCCTCTTCTAACTCCCGTACCGGCATCCGATCGCCTTGACTATCCATGGCATGACTATAATTTGGATGTTTTAATAAAAATTTTGGCCGCTCGTAATTTTGGACCAAATTTTTCAGATGGATAGAAATTTGGTTCAGGTCCAATCCCACTCCCAGACACCAATTGTTGCGGACACGGGGGACGGCACTCCCGTTGGCAAGGGGGGGGGTTAACCCCCTTGTCCTGTTAAGCTGGCCGTCCAACCGTTCCTGGGGGTATCGCGCTCCTTCCAGTCGGAAGCAGGGCGATACTCCGCCCGAGCCATGGACAAGATGGTAATTGCCGAGCGGTTTAGCAATCCGAGGCTCGAGCCGTTAGCGGCAGACTAAACCCGATTATAAAGCGGTTGACCAAATCGTGCCACGTATATTCAAATGAAAGAAGGGACGAAAACGATCGAATGAGAAAGAAACCAAAGGTAAGAAGGAACACGGGTTTATTACTATCTATAAGAGGAAAACGAAAGGGCGAGGATATACAGAAGGAGAAGAAGCAGACACAGAGCAAACCTTAAAACAATCTTATATTACCCCAGACAACAAACAGGACAGACGCCAGACTTACACAACAAAGGGAATTGCAGGCAGGAATGGCTGGAAGAAGGTTTGGAGGAAAAGCACAGCGAGGAGGTCCGCTTAAAATCCACGCTCCGGGCTGGAAAACGAGCAGCTGGCGGCAGCCCCACGTATACGGTTTCAGCGGCGAAAAACCCAGCAGGCAGCGCGGTTTATGTTGCCGCTGTCTTGGCGACCCGAGCGCACCGACTCTTGCACCCCAACGATGCTCGTGCTCAAAAAGCTGATCGGTGCTCCTCTCTCGGTTCTTCCTCCTCGGTCATCTACGTAAGCAGTCCCTCTCCTTGCTTTTACCGGGCGTCGCCGAATCAAGCCGCGGTTCCTTGGGCTACGCCCATATTGGAGCTCACCGCAGCCCTGGTTGGCTGGTTAGGGCTTACCGGCCACGCCCCTGATGGGTTGATGACAGGGCCACTCCTCTTCCTTGGCGTTCCGCCCCCTTTTTCCTGTCCTTGGCCTCGTGCGTAATGGAGTTCTGGCTTGATGGTAAAAGAACCCTTACTGCCATTGAGGATAGAAAACCATTCGTACTGGTGTTGAAGAGCTTGGGGCCTATTCTTATTTCATTAATGCAACGTAGATTCAACTATTGGAAACACAGCCTTACCTGAAACACATATTACTGAAATAACTATAGAGAGACCTATGGTGGCCTACGTGTTGCGATGTGGACTAACTAGGGGACGACCTTTGACCTTAACAAGAAATGGAGGTATTTACACAGAGAATTATTTACAAAGGGTATATTTACAACAATTTACTAAGTGCAGGGTTCTCAAAACCCCAACAGTATATTCCAACAAAAGTATGTAATTAATAGACGTACATAAACTAATAGACAGGATGTTCAAACAGTACGTATAGTAGTTAATAGGCATATAATCACACGGATTCCCGGACAGACGGACGTACGGCTTTATGGACCGTGTTTTTCGGTTTTATATAATGTATATGGATGGATTATTTACTTGAGCACAATTACACAAATTGCCTTCTACGTACTTCCAAGAACCGGCAGTTTTGCAGTACTGGAACATGTTCTACAAAGTGGTGCATAAGGTGGTTTTATAAGGGTGATGTATAAAACTGTTTCAATAGTGCTAAACTTTTGGATTTTTAAACGATCGTTAAATTCATTATTGTATTAATATTGAAGTATAGACTTCAATAATGTGTGGGTATTGTGTTGTATGAACTCACTAGTTACCCTGCGCTCGCGATGTGAAAAGTGGGGTTAAGCATTCAGTTACGTACGTGTGCCATGTGCGTACGTGTCTGCATTTAAAAAAATCATTTTCTCGGCAACCATTGCTCCGATTGACATGAAATTTTCACCATTTAAGCGCCTCCTCCTGTTGAATATTTTAATGCTTATTATGACTTCATAGGTCACGTGATACAGGCGCCATCTTGGAAAAACCTCGCACCTCTATATCTCTTTCTTTTTGGCAGGACACCTGCCAAACTCTGAAACCACTCCATAGAAAACATTGAGACCTGGCTCATTGTCAACTACTCCCCATGGGGAATAAGATATGTTAATGATGATGTCATCGGTGCCTTCGTTATGACATCATAATTCGACAAATACAACACTTATCCATCCGATCATTATTTAAAAAAATTGCTATTTTGCTTTTTCCCTCCCTCCTTGGGATTAGATAGGGATATCTGGTGGGGCGTTTGATTGTCTTGTCCTCATTGTCTTGGTGCCTGTCTGTCTTTATTTAATTACTTATACTTTATCCTCACATGCCCGTGGGATTTTCCTAGGGTTTTTGTATTGCTTGTATATCCTGTGTTTTGGTTTAATCCTGAGTAAAGAATTTGCATTCATTCCACTGTTTTGAATTTGCATTGCATTATGGCATTTGCATGCATTTGCATACTGTGTATCAGTGAGTGGGTGTGCAAAGTTGCGTCAGAATTCGGAAGATAACTCCGCTCGGTCTCATCTGACTGCCTAAACGGCCAGACCCGCACATGGGGAACGTGTGCCTCCCGAGTATGTCAATTAGGACCTCTGGAGAAATAGGCTGTACCCCGAGCCCTCTATCAAGGGCCAGGTCATAACACCCCTCATGCCGTCTTCCCTTCTCCTTCGCTTACACTGCCTTCCATTCCCCTCTCCTCATGCTGCCTTCCATTCCCTTCCCCTCACAAACTGGCTGGACAGGTGTGACATTCAATTGAAGTTGATTTGAGCATGATCTGAACATGTACTTTGTTGTTCAGAGTGGCATCTTCGTCGACTAACGAATTTGGGCAAAGGGAACACCAATTCAACATTCATTGAGGGATGGCTTCAGCCTGATCTGATAAACACCGAGATGGCAGTTTATACTGTAGCTGGGTCAGGATTTGAACCTAGGCTAGACAGCTTAGAGGTGAATGCTCCACAACATATGTGAACTGCAGGGTGACCTTAAAAAAAAAAAAACAATGGCTGAACGATGACATCTGCGTTGCGGTGGCGAAGGTGCAGAGGGTTTTGACAGCAATCATGTGCTACTTTAGAGAAATCAATTGACCAGGTAGTTAACTTAGGCTTTCATTGAAGTGCACGAATTATAAAGGATATTTTATTCGCCCCCGTTGGACTTAGTCCGAAATGGGGGCTTACGGATTGGGTCTCGTTCGTCTGTCCATCCATCCGTGCATCCGCAACCATATCTCAGAGATGTATGACCGATTTTGTTCATACTTGGCACAAAGACAATACATGACGGTATACATATGCACATCATTTCGTTTCGCAATGCGATTAAAGATGGCCATTTTTGTTGTAAAAAAACCCGATGTTGAATACGTCCTCAGCCATTTCTCGGACATGCATTTACCAATCTTGTTCAAATTTTGCACACAGATAATGAATCATGCCTTACATATGCATGTCATTTTCTTGATCAGATCAGATCCAAGATGGCTGACTGACTGGCGGCCATTTTGTTACTTAAACGTGTCCCCAACCATTTTTGAGACATGCATAGACCTATTTTGTTCAAACTTGGCACAAAGTCAATACATGAGAGTTTACATATGCAGAAGATTTGGTTTTGTAATCTGACCAAAGATGTCTGACTACAGCAAAATTATAAAATCATGGGGCCTATGACATTTTATGTGTTTTTCTCCTTGTTTTTTCAAACCTTAAAGCTTCTTCTTCATTCATATGCAGCACGTGGCTGTGGGTTTTGATCCTTTCGCTGGGAGCATGGATGTGTCGCTGATGCAGTGCCCTCTGTAGGCCAGAGGAGGAACTTGCAATTTGTTCAGGGTGCTGGCGATGGCTCCCCTACTCTTGGTGAAGGACACCATAGGATCTTTAACCTTCACCAACTAATGCCGACAGACTGGACACCCGTTTAACGTCTATCCGAGGGTTCGCCCTATAGCTATATCTGTGAAACACCAACATATGACAGTTTATAGCTGTGCCGAGCTTCAATCCCAGGCTCGTCTGTTCAGAAGCGAGTGCACACTCATCTGGGGTATCCTGCCAAACCAACATTAAATGTGGTGCTCGAATATGAATGTTGCTTTTACCGTAGCTTTTTCAGTATTCCTAAAAATCCTAAGTTGCCCTTTTCAGTCCACACCAGGATGAAGGACTCCCCTCTCATGTTAAGGGATGTGGGCTTGCTGGCCACACTTGCCAAGTGTAAGTTTGTGAGACTGTGTATCCATGGTAATCAAAACCACACCAGCAATTAAACATACCTGGTAATAGTTTAGACCCATATAAATACGCCCCACCAAACTCACCATCATGAAAAGGAAAATGTGGTAGGGGAGAGTGGGGACTAACAAAGGCAAGACATTGTAAGTTGTCTATGTGGAAATCCCTGGGAAATTCAATTAAGTTACACTTTATTTTCACATGATGATGAAAAGTGAAAAATTATACTGTATGGTTTTAGATCATAATTATTCATTTTCTGTTTTGCTAATTGCAATGCACTGTGTTTGAGTTTCTTTTCCCCTGGATAAAGTCTTTAGGTTACAGGGCCATTTTGCACCGTTTGTGACTAAATATACACAGCTCTCTTGCAGCTATACAAAGATGTTCTTTTAAAATGGTGCGAATGAAAAGGGAATTCAAATTTAAACGCCATCAGAGCTCCAATTATCACCAGGATGGGGATAAGGTAGCAGTGCGGTTGGAATGTCTCCGCAGGGTGCAGGGATGAGGGATCCGTTGAATGTTACACGAATAAGGGGGAGGGGGGGGGTGTGGGAGCCCAGCATGCCACAATGTAACACACTGAACATATATATATATATATATTGTAACGGTTTTGAGAAGTGTAACGGTTTTTTGAGAAGTGTAACGGTTTTTGAGAAGTGTAACAATTTTGGAGGAAGTGTAACGAATGTGAAAACGCTACAATGTGAACGTTACAAAAGTATGGTAACACCCTGGTAATGTAAATAATGGTCGCAGCCGTCCTCCTAGTTAATTCCATGAAACTTACACGCAGGCCACGATATATCTTTTTAAATAGTGTATTTCCTTATTCTATGTAGGCTAAATATGTGTTTCCCACTAGATTGACTTTGCATTGTATCAAACGAAATAAGCGTAGGCCCTTCCAATTTCCCCAATCATCTCCGCTCTCCAAAGTTCCTTTCAAAAGGGTGCGAGTGGTGTTCAATCCTGCAAGCCGCCATTGCCCATGTGCTAATCTCGGAGAAGAAAGGCGTGTCTCCACCTCGTCATAGAGGGGAGGAGTGAGCCAACCCCACTTGGCCAATCAGCACCGCGGTGAGCGACCCGGTAGGCGTGCCCTCGCAGCCGGCGGCTTGATTCCGCCCGGGGTAATAAAAGCGACGGGAAGGGACTGCTTGAGGAGATGACCTGGGAGATGAGCGAAGAGGCGACACCAAGAGGAGCGGTGAGATGCGAAACGCTCCAAGCCAAAGAGGAGAGGTACTCGGAAAGGAAACCAGCTTTGGAGAGACGCGCTGAAAGGAGGGAGACGGCTCCACCAGAAGGAGAGGAGCAGGTGTGCCCGAGCCAGCGCGTGACGTCTACAGCATCGGCAGCGGATACGCAACGAAGGGTTTTCCCGCCAAAAACCGCGAGGAATTGAGAGCTGCTGCCTCCGACCCTGCCTCCCTCTCCAGCAATCCACCTCCAGCCCTACCTGCCTGCAATATCCCCCGTGTAAGTGTGAACGTCGTCTGTCCTACTCGTTGTCTTGGGGTTAAGTAAATTGAATAGTGTAAGTTAACGATTCGCTGTGTGACTGCTTCTTCCATCCATTGCTTGTGTGTGTATAATAAATCTGTTCTTCCTCCATACTCTGTCTTCTTCTCTTTTCCTTCTCTTTCAGTTGCTTTAGAGTTTAGAGGTTTCCCGATTGAATATCTGCGGTGCGATCTGGTCAACGTCGGGTGGAATCGGGTTCTAATCGGGGAGTAACTGTTCGGACGCGGTAATACCAACCGCTCGGTAAAATAACATCAAAACCGCGTCTGTAACAATTGGTTGTCAGGAGTTGGATTCGGACCTGGGACTAAATTTGTTAGGCCCAAATTTTGGAACACCAATTGTGTTATCAGTAACAATTGGTGTCGAGGAGTGAGATCGGACCCGAAGCGCGCTTAACGCGCTCAAAATTACAAGCTGCCGAAATTTATTTTGTTTTATAAAACCCGAATTTTGAGATCGCGCCATGGACAATCAAGGCGATCGGATGTCGGTGGGAGAGATAGACGGGGTGGAATCGACCCAGGACCTCGGGGAAATGTATGTGGAGGAAAGGGAGGAGGAGAAAAATGGCAATGTGGTTGCGGAGGTTTCAGACGCACAAAATGGCGCTCTTGCGCACGAGGTTGGGGCAGCTGCGGCCGCACCCTTGGTACTACCAACGGTGGCCCAAATGCAAGCCTTCATGGCCCAATTCATGGTGGAAATGCAGAGAGAAAACGACATTATGGAACGATTGGAAAACCAAATGGGGGTAATGGGGAACCGGATGGATGCTCAGGGTGAGCGATTGGAGGGCCAAATGGGGGTAATGGGGAACCGGATGGATGCTCAGGGTGAGCGATTGGAGGGCCAAATGGGGGTAATGAGGGACGAAAGGAGGGCTAACAGTGGGCGATTGTTAAACAAAATGGAAGCAATAACGAACAGAATGGGTGACCGCATGCAAAAATGTGGGGAGACCATGGATCGCATGGTGGGCGAAAGGGTCCCAGGGGTGCACGAGGAGGTAACGCGGGTCGAAAAGCGCTGGTTGAGCGAAGCGGAGGAAAGCACGGGTACAATGACGGGGGTAGAAATCGCGACACGGGGTTTGGAAAAGCCGGCGACCGCTGAGGTAGAGGAGGGTGTTTTATTAAAGCCAGCGGTCGCCGAGGTTAATAAAGAAAAAGCAGTGCTGGGAATTAAAATTGAAGAGATGACGGAGGTAGCCCGGGAATTGCAGGGAGAAATGGATTATGTACAAAGTCCCTGCTCACATCACGATGCTGTGCTTAACCCGAATGGAAGTTTGCAGGTTCGCGTGGAGAAAAGGATCCCCCAGGTGAGTCGTGCTGTTGTGTATTGTGCGGGGAGATTTTGTAAGAGGATGTTTGGCGACAAAAGAATTTTCGCGCGCTTGGGATCGAGGAGGCATCCGGGCGTTGGTGAAGGGTCCCGTGTGAGTGGAAATGGCACGCGTGTGGAAAAAAAGTGTGCGTCAAGGGGTGAGCGTGTTACGAAGCGCGAGTGTGATACCGAGTGCGAGTGAGAATGCACGTCGGGGTGTACGGAGTGTGACACGAATAGTGAGTTGGTGATGGCGCAGATGCGAGAGGGCACATCGGAGCGCGAGTGTGAAACCGAGTGCGAGCGAGAATGCACGTCGGGGTGTACGAAGTGTGACACGGAGAGTAAGGTGGTGGTGGAACGTGTGCGAGGAAGCACACCTGAGTTGGTGGTAGCGCGGGTGTGGGAGAGCCCATCTGAGCGCGTTAGTGGGTGGATGCCAGAGTGCACGCCCATGGTGAGTGTTACGGAGGACGTAACGGAGGAGAGGTGTGCGCAAGAGTGTGCGCGAGAGGTGTGGTGTGTAACAGGGAGAGCGTTGGTGGAATGTACGGACGGCGTTGGAACGCCAGGTTTTGTGAGGGTGAAAGGGGTAGCGTATGCGTGTGAGCATGCAAGTAAAGCATCGATGGTAACCGGGTTAGTGGTTAGGGCGACGGATAGCCGATGCGAGCACTCGGGGCGTGGAGTGCTTTGTTGGGTGCGAGGCCCGGCGCGGATCGATGCTGCGTCGCTTCTCTTCGAAGCGTCGTTGCCGATTCGGGCTTGGCCCCGCCCCGCACGGTCGAGCCCGGGCTTTGTCGGGCGAGGCGACCGGTCCGGTTCAAGGGCGAGTGGGAGGAAGCGGAACGGTGCCCCCTCGTGGGGACGGGGTTCCGACCGGGGGAGATTGAGCCATCGGGCCCGGGACCGCAAGGTGCCGCGCCGAGACGGTGCGTGGAATCTCGGCCCAACCAAACCACCTCCCTTGAACCGAAAGCCGGACGGATTCAACCTGCAGGCAACCAAACCACCCGAATTCATTGCTCGGCTTTACGAACCGAGTTTAATGATGTCACGACGCACCAAGGCTAGGATATAGTGGACTGTGATGATGGTGATAGTGATAGTGATAGTGATTTGATACGAAATTTATAATAGTGGGTAGAATTGGCAGCAAATGGAAAATTTTTGAATTGGTTGGAATTTGGACGAGCAAAATTTATAGTGAGAGACCCCCGATGTGGTGGGATGGCAAATCCACCATCCCTCACAGGTGGGGGCAAATGCGCTATAGCTTATGGGGTGTATGGCAGTGGAAACTAGCCCGGGTGGGTTAGGATATATCGTGTGTAGGGATCTAGCGAAGATGACATTAGGTAACGTTAAGTTTAGTTAGTGACTGATACCTGTAGTGGGGACGCAGGTAGTTTAGTGTGGATGATAATGACGTGGGAGCGCAATAGTTTAAAGGGACGACTGGGAAGCGCAAGTTTCAGAGGGGAGTAGTTAGCTGAGATGATGCCGTGTGTTTGAAGATTGAACAGGTGTGATTGAACAGGTGTGATTGCACAGGTGTGCAACTGAACAGGTGTGTGGAGCAGTGTATGAGGGAGTAGTGGTGATTGCGTGTTGTGCTGACCCAATGGTCCAGGAAGAGGAGGAGGGTGCAGGTGGCACCAGGTGATTGCACAGGTGTGCGACAACAGGTGTATGTGGTTGTGTGGAATAAATGGTATGGGATATATGGCGTATTGGAATGGATGGTCGTGGAGTGAGTATGGTGGAAATTGTGGAGTGGAGTGGATGGTGCGAAGGTGTGAATGGGGGAAGAGTGGACCCCCATCACGGATACCCGGGGCGGGTAGAGTAAGTGTTAGGTAGAGGGTACAGGTAAATTGTGGTTGGATATTGGCATCTGTGGTGCGAGTGAAAGAATGGTCTTTGGATGGGTGCATTAGTGTTGTGGAAATGGCTGGGCGTGTAGCCTGTTAGTGTGTGTAGTTGGTTGGGCGCTCCACCACTGTGAGGATGTCGGCCAGGTGAGGCCGCAGGTGGGCTCTGGGAGCCGGTAGTAGTTGTTGTGGATGGGGCCCGAGGATCCGGAGGACGGACCCGGGTAGCCCAGTGCCAGAGGGCACCAGGGGGTAACAGAGCCAGGAGAGGGCCTTCCCCAGTTAGTTAGGTTAGGGTGAGGAGCTAGGTAAGCTCGGGTGGCAACTGCAGTGGTGGAGGTGTGCAGGTGGGTAGACCTGCTGGGAGAGCTACACGTCGCAGCCCAGAAATTGTGCGAGGGCACCGGGAGATGAATCGGGGGAGTGAGACCCCAAATTGAGAAGCACCACAGTTTGGCCAATGGGAATTGGTTTTTAGAACCCATAGTGTAAGTTGGCCAATGGATTGGCAGGGAGAGACCCCGGGTAGTGTAAAGTGTGTTAAAATCATTTAGAGGATAGTTAGGATGAAGGATCTCCTCGCACCATCTGCATCCACTCACCTGAGGTGACAGGTACTCCACACCATGCCATGTTTTATTATTTTTAATTAATGCAAATGTTTTGGATTGTGAGACGCATCATGACGTGGGTGTGACATTGTGCGTAATTCCATCTCTCCCTCCTTATGAGGATTGATGACGAATTGGGTGATGGCAAATTTTGGATAGTGGGATTGTGGAGACGAATTTGGTAGGAGAAATATGGGGAAGACGTGACAGTAGTGACGAATTTGTAAATGGGTAGATTTTGTAAATATTGGGTAAGGGCAAGGGTAGTGTAGGTGACAGGGGGGTGACGTACGGTAGGGACGAGCTTTCTCACTTCGCCCTCCGTACGCATTTCGCCTTGCATTGCCTTATTGATGTGTACCCTTGTGACCTTACCCCTCGCTCAATTGTCTTCCCCCCTTTTGTCTCCCACTTGAGGACCTGTGCGCCATTGGGTGCCGAGGGGAGCGTGCGTGAGGTGGCCATTGTGCGCACGAGATTCCCAGAACCAGCATGCATTGCGTTGATGTACCACTTTATGGACCGCTGTTCTGCGGCCAAGTACCACTTGATGGACCCCAGGTTCTGGGGCAGGGCACCTCTGTTGGAGACCGGCCATAGTGGCCAGGGAATCTTGCTTGCGGACCTCGGTAAGGTGGCACCTATGCCAAACAGGTGGACCACCCTTAGTTGGCCCCTGAGGCCCTAAATAAAAAACGAACACAAGTTGTGCTTTTTTATATTTCCAAGTAGGCCGCATGAAGCCAGAAGATGTCGGGAAGAACATCGGCCCAGCAGAGAAAGAGAAGACCACCACCAGTTGTTTTGTTGTGGTTATTATGAACCGTGGTGACTGTGCACCGAGAGGTGCTTTTGTGGTGCTTTGTGGTGCTTTTGGTGCTTTTGGGTGCTTTGGTGGTATTGGTACTGGTGCATCGATGCAATGCGTGCTGTCTCCTCCCTCCCAACAGGAATTTCTTTCTCTTGTTCCCTAAAAAGAAAAAAGAAGAAAAAAAACACAGGTCCTGGGTTGCGTTGTAAATAAGAAATCACGTCATTGTAAATAATGCTCCCCACCGTAAATGTATAGTTTGAGAATAATTCCGTAATTCGGTTAGCTGTGGGCTTGAGTCTCTTAGACAGGGTGCAATGCAATAGGGGGACATAATTATTTGTGTTTTAAGATTGTCACACTCAGGGTCAGGTTAATTGTAGAGGGAATTACACCTACGTGTCACACTAAGTTAAAGTTTTGTAGGCCCGAGCACAGACCCCGAAGAAAGGAGGGTGCAGTGTAACGGTTTTGAGAAGTGTAACGGTTTTTTGAGAAGTGTAACGGTTTTTGAGAAGTGTAACAATTTTGGAGGAAGTGTAACGAATGTGAAAACATTACAATGTGAACGTTACAAAAGTATGGTAACACCCTGGTAATGTAAATAATGGTCGCAGCCGTCCTCCTAGTTAATTCCATGAAACTTACACGCAGGCCACGATATATCTTTTTAAATAGTGTATTTCCTTATTCTATGTAGGCTAAATATGTGTTTCCCACTAGATTGACTTTGCATTGTATCAAACGAAATAAGCGTATGCCCTTCCAATTTCCCCAATCATCTCCGCTCTCCAAAGTTCCTTTCAAAAGGGTGCGAGTGGTGTTCAATCCCGCAAGCCGCCATTGCCCATGTGCTAATCTCGGAGAAGAAAGGTGTGTCTCCACCTCGTCATAGAGGGGAGGAGTGAGCCAACCCCACTTGGCCAATCAGCACCGCGGTGAGCGACCCGGTAGGCGTGCCCTCGCAGCCGGTGGCTTGATTCCGCCCGGGGTAATAAAAGCGACGGGAAGGGACTGCTTGAGGAGATGACCTGGGAGATGAGCGAAGAGGCGACACCAAGAGGAGCGGTGAGATGCGAAACGCTCCAAGCCAAAGAGGAGAGGTACTCCGAAAGGAAACCAGCTTTGGAGAGACGCGCTGAAAGGAGGGAGACGGCTCCACCAGAAGGAGAGGAGCAGGTGTGCCCGAGCCAGCGCGTGACGTCTACAGCATCGGCAGCGGATACGCGACGAAGGGTTTTCCCGCCAAAAACCGCGAGGAATTGAGAGCTGCTGCCTCCGACCCTGCCTCCCTCTCCAGCAATCCACCTCCAGCCCTACCTGCCTGCAATATCCCCCGTGTAAGTGTGAACGTCGTCTGTCCTACTCGTTGTCTTGGGGTTAAATAAATTGAATAGTGTAAGTTAACGATTCGCTGTGTGACTGCTTCTTCCATCCATTGCTTGTGTGTGTATAATAAATCTGTTCTTCCTCCGTACTCTGTCTTCTTCTCTTTTCCTTCTCTTTCGGTCGCTTTAGAGGTTTCCCGATTGAATATCTGCGGTGCGATCTGGTCAACGTCGGGTGGAATCGGGTTCTAATCGGGGAGTAACTGTTCGGACGCGGTAATACCAACCGCTCGGTAAAATAACATCAAAACCGCGTCTGTAACAATATATATATATATATATATATATATATATATATATATATATATACACAGACTTGGCATTTAATATGGAATATTTTTTTGTGGGGGTGAACTTACTTTTCAAGATGACCTAGAACCAAAAGTTCATTGGAATTCTGTTGAAATTATTCTAGATTTTGTTAATGTGACCTTTAAAAAAAACAAAAACCACATTTGACATTTCGAAGCAAATAAATTGATCCTTGAAAGTGATGTAAACCGATATCGAACTCAATTCACGGACAGTACTGTGTTAAACTTCCGTACGTTTTCCAGAAGTATCTCTTTATTTTGCACATTAGCCAAAAAAAAATTCAACAAAAACAAAAGCTAAATTATGACTTGGATTTACGGACAGTAAAATTACAGTTCAGTACTTCATGTAACCCCCACGAGCATTCAGGAGAGCACGTACACGTCGAGGCATGCTGTTCACGAGATTTGCCAAGGTTTGGACAGGAATCGCTTGCCATGCAGTGACAATAGTCTGCTGCAACTCACGCACAGTGGTGGGCTGCTGGTCCAAGTTGTCGATTTGACGCGTTAATTCTGCCCACAAGTTCTCTATCGGATTCATATCCGGGGACATGGCAGGCCACTCCATATGCTCTACACCACGGTCAGCAAGAAAGTGTTGGATCATGCAAGCACGATGAGGCCATGCATTGTCATCTTGGAAGACAAAGTTTCCTCGAAAGGCTGCACGAGCAAATGGAAGCAATGTTTCTTCCAGAATGACCCTGTACTTGAACTGGTTCAGGTTTCCATTCAGAACAACCAGGTCAGTTTTGCACCCTGCATGAAAAGCAGCCCAAACGGTCACCCCACCACCTCCAGCTTGGACTCTTGGCACTATACAATCTTCGTTGTGGGCTTCAGGTACTTGTCTGCGCACTCGGACACGGCCATCTTGACGATAGACCAGAAATCTTGACTAGTCACTGAAGGTCACGTGATTCCAGTGTCCTGGCTGCCATTGACGGTGCTCTTGGCCCACTGCAATCGGCGCTGGCTGTGTTGTCTGGTCAGGCGTGGCTTTCTCAGGGGACGCCTGGCACGATAGCCTGTTTGAACCAGTCGTTGGTTGACTAGCCTTCTGGATACAGGCACATTTGTCAGTTGATGCCACTCAGCCCTAAGCCGATTAGCTGACTTGGTATGGCCATTGCAGACTAACCGGTGCAGCTGGCGATCATCTCTCCTTGTGGTTCTGCGTGGACGTCCTGGCCTCGGTATTGAAGTCGGGACACCCCTCTGAGCATTTCGTTTGAGGATCTTTGACACCTGACCTTGAGTGATGCCATACTGCCGAGCAATAGCACGCTGTTTCATGCCAGAATTTCGTAAAGCCACCACTCCATGACAAACAGCATTGTCAAGTTGACGGACCATCTCCAGAGGAAGCGGCAATAACTTTTGTAGATGTGCAGCAGTTGTTTTCCACTAATACAGAACGCAACAACCCTTATATACCCGATTGTGAAGCCAATCGTCAAATGTACCTGTCCTTACATTTTGTCACTCCACCTGTGATATAATCCTGTCATTGACTTCTTGCTGCGAAAGACAATCAGTGACATGGTTCTTTCAACAAAGACATCACCGAAGGGTAAAAGAAACTCACCAGATTGATATACTGCGTTCAGAAAGTAAACCCAAGTCAAGAAAAAAAAAATTCCATATTAAATGCCAAGTCTGTATATATATATATATATATATATATATATATATATATATATATATATATATATATATATATATATATATATATATATATATATATATATATATATACATATATATATATATATATATATGTAGGGAGCTGTTATGCCCCTCCCCCTTTGTATTTCTTGCTGCTTTACCAATTACCAAGTATAACCAATTATATGTTTTGTTTTGACTGATTGCTGTACTCTTTTATAATACTTAGTCCTTTCTTGTGCATTGAGGATGTGTAATACCCTAATAAGGAGTCCTGTGCTTGTGAGCTCTTGCCCTGGGATGGCATAATCTCTTAGTTCCCCTCTTTGGCCTTGGTTGCAGCTGTTATCTCTCAGCCTCCCTCATGACTTTGCCAATATCCTGTAGGCTGACACATTTATGAGTGCCCACTCCCTTTGTACTTTCCCAACCAAGGTCTCTATACAGAAAGTTGTAAACATGTTGCCACATATGGCTGACCATCTCCTTATCTGAGCAAACCCATGAGTGGCCTTGGATGAGCTTCCTCTAACTAACTGAATAACAGGATGGGACTAATGGTGGGAGGACCAATGAGCCCATTCTGTCTCTGTATCTTGTGAGCTAAAACCACACCCGATATTCCTTATATAAAGCAAGTTTTAATCGAATTATTTCAGAGCATCTTGTTGTAGTGTTGGTCATTTGTGTGAGCTTCCTGCGACACCCTGTTCTCCGCAAGCTTGTGTAACGAGTTCTAATAAATATATCTGTTGCTCCTTTCTCTGAGTCTTCTGAGTCCCAAGTTCTAAATCCAGTTCCGACAAGTGGTGGCAGCGGTGTCGATCAGTCTGTGCAGTCCGGGACGCGGTCCCAGGCAAGTGAGTGGTGAGACCAGCGGGCAATTGATCCGGGTCAGGTGAGCTGTGGTTTTCTTTTGTTTTTCCTTTTTAGCCTGGGGGTCAGTCCAAATTGTAACCCACTCTCTTGCTCGGGTGCCGTTTGTTCCATTCCCTGCTCGAACCTGATCCACGAACCTAAATTTAAATACGGACCGCTTGGGTCCCGGAGCAACTGACTGTTTATGGACTCGTCAGGGTAACATTACGTAAAGGAAAGCGCCCCACGTTGGGCGCCTGAGGGTAAGGGGTAATAGATCTCTGGGTTGTGAGGGTAAGGATAAGGGCGGCGTCCGGATCCGAGGCCTACCCGGGAGGCGTTGGCATTATAAGTAAGGTTAGAAGTATTACACGGGCGTAGGACGCCAGGAGAGTACAGTAAGGGTAGGTTAGACGGCTCTACCTCGCGAGGCGGGCGAACCTCACGGGTACAAGGCTATGAGTCTCTCAAGAGTTAGGTAGAAGGCCGTACCTCGCGAGGCGGGCAAACCTCACGGGTACAAGGCTACGAGTCTCTCAAGAGTTAGGTAGAAGGCCGTACCTCGCGAGGCGGGCGAACCTCATGGGTACAAGGCTACGAGTCTCTCAAGAGTTAGGTAGAAGGCCGTACCTCGCGAGGTGGGCGAACCTCACGGGTACAAGACTACGAGTCTCTCAAGAGTTAGGTAGAAGGCCGTACCTCGCGAGGCGGGCGAACCTCACGGGTACAAGGCTACGGGTCTCTCAGAGTTAGGTAGAAGGCCGTACCTCGCGAGGTGGGCGAACCTCACGGGTACAAGGCTACGTCGGTAAACTAAATTTTCCTAGGATGGGGAACTGGATGGGTAATAAGACTGTACAGGCAGGTGAACCTCTCAGAAATACCCCAGCATTTTTCATGTTTCGGAGGTATGGCTATGATGCTGCGAGACCAGGGAAGTCATGGGTTGCGCTGACTAAGGATCTAGGTGAACCGTGGCCCGAAGGAGGGTCTTTTGCGCTGGAAAAATTGGACGTGTTGTATGGGGCATTAGAAAAGTTAGAACAGGACACGAAACACTTCCCACCTGACTATTGGAAAGTCTTTGGTTGGTGGAAGGAAGAAGCGATGAAGTGACAGGCAAGATCGAAACAGGCCAGCCTGGCCGGTGAGGTATTAAAACTCAAGGGCCTGAGGAAACAGGCGAATAAAATGCAGGATGAAGCGGTTAAGGAAATAGAGAGGCAGGCTAACGAGTGACTGATGCCGCTCGTTGAAAGTCAAGTCCCCGTGGGAGGGTCAGGCAGATACCAAACCCCTACCCTCCCAGCCCTGAGCTCTGTCCCGGGGTTCCAGGCAACACCACCCTCCCTGCCCCACCCTTTTCACCCCAACTCACCCTTTCCACCCCGGTCTAAGAATCCCCTTTCTTTTGAATGATTGAGACATAAGGCGTTGTACACGACCCACTCAGGTCGTTGTGCTGTGAATTTTTGCGACTGTTCACACTGCTGAATGTGCGCAGTGGTTTGAAATGCGAGCCGGTTTGTCAGTCACGTGGTATGGAGAATGTATAGGGAAACGCATGATTTAAAATGCGTTGCCTAGGTTGGCAGGGGAGTGGCTGTTGGAGGTGCATGGTTGGAGTCGATCCGGTGTTCGCGCGACGTCTGAGAGACTCATTGGTATATGAATGAATGAATAAATGTATATATGGATGTCTGTCATTGAAGTATGTATTTGTGTCCATTGTGTGTGTGTGTCATTGACGTATGAAAGGGTTCCTTGTATTGCCTGCAGAATTATGCAATGTCGATTGGTATTGGCTACTTGTGCTGTATGTATGGATGTGTGAGGTGTATTAGGCATGAATGACGTGGGAAAATAGTAAAGAAAATCTTGCTGAAATTGAACTATTGTGAGTTTTAAAAGGTTGCATAGAAAGCTTAGAAATAGTTAAGCGGGCGTAGAAACACTTACTCGGATATTTTCTCCAACCTGACGGTGTTGGAGAGTAGGTTGGAGGTTTTTGTAAGCTAAAAATGGAATATTTCTCCTGTGGCCTGTGATCCGACTGACAAGGTCCCAATGTATGATGTCATGTAGGAAAGACGTGTCTGCCTGTTTGTCTGATCGTAAGTCTGTGGTGCGATTCCACGGAGGGCCAAGGTTTAATCCAGTAAATGGGAGTTTTATGTTGTGGCAAGTGTGCGAGGGGGCACATCGGAGCACGCGAGTGGGGGTATTTGCGAGAGTGCACACCCGTGGTGAGTGTTACGGGGAAAGACATATGGGAACTTTTTATTTTCATTAAACAGACTAGGTTATTTTCTTGTTTATTTGTTTATTTACGAAAAATAAATAAATAACAGGGGGAGGTAGGTTAATGGTGGTTTGTTGGCGGTAAAATTGGTTGAAAGTCGAGTTGAAACAATTTATATTGGGATATTGGGATTCATAATAGCTATTGGGCAGGTGGGATTGAATTTAACATTGGCTATTGGATAAATATTGAAATCCATGCCGGGAATGTCGATTTTAACGTCCATCCGAAGGATGTAGCACATTGTGAAGCTGCACATTGCTTGACAGGACATGGGAGCCAATGAGCTGTGTAATGAGAAGGATTAAAATTATGTCATGGTGTGAAATGCTGTAGAGGTGTGAAATACACACCTTTGGCCTGGAGGGGAGTTCTTTTGGTAACTTACTTCCATGATTTATGTTCCATTGGAAGGGGAATAGGAAAATATGGGAATAATATGGAACAAATTGACAAGACAAATTGGGGTTACAAACTCACCATGGAAGGAGAATGGAGGTTATAGTTTCATTGTTGTGTCTGTCTGGCTGTCTAGCAGGCCATGGAGTTATATTTCTGAAACATGGATTTCGACAGTAAAGACAGGTGTGTACCCTGAGAAAATTGTGGGTTGTGGAGTGGGCACTTTTGATGGGCAATGGGGGACAGATGTTATGTGCAGACAAAGGTGTGCTTCGGTTTGTATTACTGGCAGAAAAAAGACAACATAGTGGCTCCTGAGCAGGGGAATGAGTTCTGGGGAAATGAATTCACTTATTGGATGTTGTTGAATCTGTTGTTTAAGAGCATTGGGATGCTGGCCAATGCCAAAAGGGGTTCGGGAGGAAGTGTGAAGAAGGTTGTTGGAAGTGCAAAGTGATAAAGGGCTCGTGTGGTTGAAGGTTACAGTTCCACAGAAGGAGAGCGAACAAGGAAAGTGGCTGGGCTGTTGATAAAACCGCTGGGTTTTACGTTGATTTAAGTTGTTGTGGATTTATGTTCAATTTTAATTTTAATTCCTATAGTCTAGTGCATATGGGACGGGGAAAATGGGAGATGACGTCAGTGTGCTCCGAGTTGAAGTTGAGGTTGATGTTGTTGTGTAAATATGTATTGTAGATGGAGCGAGTATCAATGTCGGAGTGTCAGTGTCGCTTCCAGTGGCCATGGGTGGCTGTGGGGCTGAGTGGTGGCATGATGCCTGTGGTGGGGCACGTTGGTGGATTGTAGTGATGGGGGAGCGCAATAATATAAGGGGCGACTGCAAAGCGCAAGTATCAGAAGGGAGTAGTTAGATCAAATGATGCTGTGTGTGTGTGTAGAAGAGTATTGTCTATTGAGCAGAGTATTGTGAGTGTGGGTGAGTGCATTGTATTGAATGAAGAAGCCTGGAGTCAGTGTGTGGGCACAGGTGTGCAAAACCAGGTGTATGGAGAATGGTTGTGTGAAATAACTTGGTTGGAATGGATGGCTCGCTCGCTGACAGCTACAATCCATGTGGATTGTGACCGACGCTAACATTTCTATGAATGTATAAATGGAAAATAGTTATTTAAATAGATATTGTGTCATGACACAAAAGGTTGAACGTGCGATTCCAGGAATGAGCAAGTATTTTTGATATAAGCTGATGTTTCAAGTGACGATTTGAAATGTTGGAAGCTTAGATCAATCTTAAAGATACAAGCTTTTCATCTGTGAGCCGCAAGTCGACCATTTGTTTAATTTTAGATACTATACCTAATATTTACATGTAAATGCATGACTGGTCTGGATTTTGACTGCCCTGTGAGTTTTTGGGAAAACGGTATGTGCAGCTGGATTAAGTTTGAGTGGTTGTTACATATACTCTGGGTATATGTTGTGGCTTGATGGATGAATTGGACTTGCTGTGAACAGTGTAGATGCAAGAAGAGATAGACAGGGACACAATGAGCTGCTAGGTGAGCCATTGAGGTGGATTGGATGTTTTGTTGTTGTTGTTTTGGGAGTTTGGTTGTTGCATTGCCAAGGGTTTCTGTGTAGTGTGGTATCTGTTGAAAGTGGATCACCTGTCATCTTGTGTGGCGTGAGCAGGGATGTATGTAACTGCCTGGGTTCAGGAAAGCAACTTCAGTTGCAATTTGGTTTAAATTAAAGGTTAACATTAGCTGGAAATTGGACAAAGTCAAAAGTTTGACCAAAACCAAAAGTGGTGGTTGGACCAAAAGTCCAAAGTGGAAATTGTCAAAAGTGCTTTAAAAAGCTACGTCCAATTTCATTTTGCCATTTTTAGAAGAAAATTCACTGCATTTAAAATGCGTTTCCTTTAATCTAATAAACAGGCTTGGTCGGGCCAGCAGACATTTCAGCCAAAGTCTTATCTGGTTCACTCCCACACCAGGCCCGACTCGTGCTGCGACCTTGGGTTGAACTGTCGGTTTAATTTGCACAGGGAATGAAATAAGGGGATTGTAATGGGAGAAAGTGAACATTTGTGGATCTGGGGACAAGCTGGTTTGAATGTGTACCTGGGGTTTTCTGTGTGTCACAGTGTCTGTGTCTGTCTGTCTGTCACACTGGACTCTTGGATGGGTTTTCATGAGACGAATTTCAGACAAAACCCTCTTTGTTATTTCAGAATTGATCTGCACCCCACCTCACTGTGAAATGGACAGGTTGTGTGTGTGTCTCAGAGGTTTATGGACAACGTGGAGTGGCTGGTGCGAAGGGAGTGGTTGGGAAAGATGGACCCCCTTCACGAATACCCGTGGATAGTAGTTTAAAATAGGTAGAGGGTACAGGTAAATTGTGGTGGATATGGACTGTGGTGCGCATGGTAGGAGTGGAAGGGCTACTCCAAAGCATTTTGCTTCCCCGCGCTATTGCGGTGATCAAATGTCGCGGCCATCAAAGGGCGGACACTGACGTTGCTCGGGGCAATGCAAGGGCGGACGAGGCGGCAGGGAAAGCCGCCAACCAAAGGATAGGACACAACATGCCGATGGTAACACGGACCAGGGGGGCCCTTTGCTTAGAAGGAAAGGGCCAAATAATGGTAGGCAAATCCGTGTGTAGAGATACCCTCCTCGCGGACCCTAGGGAAGGGAAACACAGGCTGTTAGTGAATGTTACAAGTTCGCCCCTACATAACCTCACACACCTCCAGTTGGCATGGGAAGGGGAAAACGGAACAAACACTATCCCAGACCTCCGCACTTGCATGACCACCCATTTAGTGGCTCCGCACGGGACCATGTTTGTATGCGGGAATAAAGCTTACCCGTATTTACTTGAAAATTGGGGAGGAATTTGCTATTTAGGATCAGTTTTCCCAGAGATGGAAATGCGACAACACTTGCATAATACCACTGCACTCATAAGGACACAACGAAGCACCTATTGGCACGACGACGACACCACCACCTTACACGGCGCTGATTGGGAGAAAGCCGTTAGTTTCTTCTTCCCATGGGCTGGGACGGTCATGAACAGTTACCGCATTGACAAAATTGCGTTAATCTTAGAAAGGGTGGCCAACGACACCGCTACAGCACATGACGAAATGTTGAACACGGTTGTCCACCTGCGTACAATGGTTATGCAAAATAGGGTTGCGTTAGATATGCTACTGGCAGAACGAGGAGGGGTATGTGGGATAATTGAGGGTAGATGTTGTACTTTTATTCCTGATCCTTCACAAGGGGTCAGTGCTGCTATTATAAGGTTAAGGGAAAGTGCTCATATACTGACAAAGGATCGAATGGATCGGGAAGCCTCCCACCAGTGGCTTACTGACTGGTTCAAAGGATGGACAGGTACGATAGTAAAGTGGATATTGACCGCCTTGGCAATAGTCCTTGGAATCGTGGTTTGTTGTGTACTAATCAAGGCTTTAGTCCTTGCGTGTGTGAGAAAGTTTACCACAGGATGGACTTGGACACTGAAGACGACACCAGAAAAGGCCATGGTGATGACCGACAAGCTGACAGTGGGACCGGATGACACTCCGGCCGTCAACGTGATTGCAGATCGCGGATCCTGGAACGACGACCCGAACGAGTCACTGGGCCGCGACAATGAGATCTCCGCTTCTGAAGATTGTTCTTCCATTGTTGATATTACTGATAATGATTTTGATTACACAGTTGCGGACCTCAGAGCATTTCAGGCTGCCAGGACGCCGATTACTCTGGACCCCAACATGTCGCATGCAGACGTCAACGAGTACCTAAGGGGGACCTCTCGGTTTTTCTCGATGTGTAAGGCTATGACTGTTGCTGGCCGCCTACGCTGCAGGCCTACGCCACCTGAGAATAATGTTACTGATGATGTTACCAATGATGATGTGGGCCACTTGCAAGGGTCCCCGACTGATGTTTATGTCTCAATGCAGGCCTTGCCTCTTTATGTTTCACGAGCTCACCTTTATGTCTCACAAGCTCACAGTGAGTCAAACGTCACTGACCCAGTCCGGGATTTGGACCCAACTGCAAACCCAAGCCCGGATGGAGAGGAACTAAATCGTGGAGATACTCTGAGTTCCGAATCTGATTGTTTTGGAGATTCGTCCATGGATAACAGCGGTGGAAGCAGCATCGCCTCGGACGATCTCGACTTTGACCCAAAGGAAGTTGCTCTCCCTCCTTTGGACCGTTATGCTTTGTTTTATGGCCATAGGTTTAAGCCACCTGATACTGATGATGTTGTGTCTTCCCCAGATCACCAGCATGTAAGAGACCTCATGAACATGAATATCGATTGAGCGCCAAAGATCTACAAGGATTTCACCTGGGGAAGCTTGGGCGAGCTCCCGTTGGGGAGGAGTCCTGGCCGCACCTCTGTGCTCCAAGGGTGGGTCGGGAGATCTTCCTGGGTGTGGACCCCGGCGGAACCAGAGGTCTTCGTTGTGGATTTGACACGCTATTCGATCTTCATGCCTCTACGGTCTCACATCATACACCCATCTACACCTGACTTACATCATACACCCACATACACCCGCATACACCCACATACCCGCGGATCATCCTGCTGGGTGCGATGTGTGGTACTTTGGGTACGGGACATGCTCACTGGGCTGCATTCGCGCGGTATGTTTAGTGGCACTGCCTATTTAACATTTCACTACTCTCGGAGGATTGTACATGCCATTTGATCACCCTGCTTTTACGGACTTACATTGCATACTCACATACAGACGCGAATCATCCTGCTGGGTGCGATGTGGAGTGCTTTGGGCACTACATGCTCACTGGGCTGCCTTCGCGTGATATGTTGAAAGACTTTTCTGATTTGATTTGTTTTTGCTTTGTTTGAAATAAAGGCCTTTGATTGGCTCGTAGATAACGTTGTATCTTAGATCCAAAAGGGCGGTATGTAGGGAGCTGTTATGCCCCTCCCCCTTTGTATTTCTTGCTGCTTTACCAATTACCAAGTATAACCAATTATATGTTTTGTTTTGGCTGATTGCTGTACTCTTTTATAATACTTAGTCCTTTCTTGTGCATTGAGGATGTGTAATACCCTAATAAGGAGTCCTGTGCTTGTGAGCTCTTGCCCTGGGATGGCATAATCTCTTAGTTCCCCTCTTTAGCCTTGGTTGCAGCTGTTATCTCTCAGCCTCCCTCATGACTTTGCCAATATCCTGTAGGCTGACACATTTATGAGTGCCCACTCCCTTTGTACTTTCCCAACCAAGGTCTCTATACAGAAAGTTGTAAACATGTTGCCACATATGGCTGACCATCTCCTTATCTGAGCAAACCCATGAGTGGCCTTGGATGAGCTTCCTCTAACTAACTGAATAACAGGATGGGACTAATGGTGGGAGGACCAATGAGCCCATTCTGTCTCTGTATCTTGTGAGCTAAAACCACACCCGATATTCCTTATATAAAGCAAGTTTTAATCGAATTATTTCAGAGCATCTTGTTGTAGTGTTGGTCATTTGTGTGAGCTTCCTGCGACACCCTGTTCTCCGCAAGCTTGTGTAACGAGTTCTAATAAATATATCCGTTGCTCCTTTCTCTGAGTCTTCTGAGTCCCAAGTTCTAAATCCAGTTCCGACATATATATATATATATATATATATATATATATATATATATATATATATATATATATATATATATATATATATATATATATATATATATACACAGTATATATATACAGTATATATATATATATATATATATATATATATATATATATATATATATATATATATATATATATATATATATATATATATATATATATATACATAAAGTACCTTCAGAAAGTATTCACACCCCAATTGTCTTTTTCACATTTTGCTGTGTTGCAACCCGTTTCTATTTAAATGTTTAAAAAATTGAAAAGCCTGAATTTAAAATGGATAAAATTGAGATTTTTAGGCCACTTTTCCATAAAGCATAGATTTGTGAAGGGCTGCAGAGCACGTTGTCCTACAGGCAGGTTCTCCCATCTCAGCCAAGGAACTCTGTAGTTCTGTCAGAGTGGTTATTGGGTTCTTGGTCACCTCCCTGACCAAAGTCCTTCTTGCCCGGTTGCTCAGTTTGGTCGGACGGCCAGCTCTAGGAAGAGTCTGGGTAGTTCCATATTCTTTCCATTTTCTAATGATGGAGCTCACTGTGCTCTTCGGAACTTTCAACACTCTACAAATTGTTTTATATCCTTCCCCAGATCTATGCCTCCTCACAATTCTATCTCGGAGTTCTACAGACAGTTCCTTGGACTTCATGGAAGAGTTTCTGCTCTGACATGCACCATCAACTGTGGGACATTATATAGAAAGGTGTGTTTCTTTCTAAATCATGTCCAATCAATTGAATTGGCCACAGGTGGACTCCAATCAAGTTGTAGAGACATCTCAAGGATGATAAAAGGAAATTGAATGCACCTGAGCTCAATTTGGAGTGTCATAGCAAAGGGGTTGAATATTTATTGACTTAAGACATTTCAGCTTTTCATTTTTAATCATTTTATAAAATTAAAAAAAAAAAATTCCACTTTGACATTATGTGGTATTAGGTGTATATCAGTGACAAAACAATCTCAATTTAAGCCATTTTAAATTCAGGCTGTAACACAAAAAGTGTGAAAAAGTCAATGGGTGTGAATACTTTCTGAAGGTAATGCATATCCAGTGCTCTCCACAAGTATTGGAACAGTGAAGTAAAATTTGTTATTACTGCTATATACTGTACTCAGGAAATTTGGATTTGAGATCAAAAGATGAATGTGAGACAAGTGTTACAGAAGTTCAGCTTTTCTTTCTTGATATTTATATACATATACAGTACGTTTTACTATTGTGAACAATAGCACATTTTATGTGCATTCGCCACATTTTAGGTAAGCATAAGTATTGGAACAGATTAACCCCTTGCATGCAATAACTGCATTGAGCCTGTGACCCAGTGACATCACCAAACTCTTGGTATCTTCGTTTGAGATGCTTTGCCAAGTATTTACTACAGCCATTTTCAGTTGTTTGTTTGGGGGTTTCTGACTTTAGTCTCCTCTTCAGCAAATGAAATGTATGCTCCATTGGATTTAAATCAGGAGATTGACTTGGCCAGTCGAACACCTTCCACTGTTTGCCCCTGATAAACTTCTTGGTTGCATTGGCATTGGCAGTTTTTGGTCATTGTCTTGCAGAATGGTGAAGTGCCGCCCAATGAGTTTGGAGGCATTTCCTTGTACATGGGCAGACACAATGCTTCTGTACACTTCTGAATTCATTGTGCTGCTGCCATCATTAGTTACATCATCAATAAAGATGAGTGACACAGTTCCAGAGGCAGACATGCAAACCCAAGCCATGATACTACCTCCACCATGCTTTACCGATGAGGGAGTATGCATTGGATCATATACAGTTCCTTTTTTTCTCCACATTCTCACCTTTCCATCACTTTGGTAAAGGTTTATCTTCATCTCATCTGTGCATTAAACTTTGTTCCAGAACACATTGGCTCACCTCTGTACTTATTGGTAAATTATACTTTGGCCTTTCTCGTTTTGGTGCTGATGAGAGGTTTTCATCTTGCAGTTTAGCCTGTGTAATTCCACTGTCAAAGTCTTCTGAATGGTAGATTGTGATACTTTCACCCCTGCACTCTGGAGATTGTTGGTGATGTCCCTGCCAGTTGTTTTACGTTTTTCTTCACAGCTCTGAGGATTATTCTGTCATCAAATGCAGTTGTCTCCTTGGCTGACCTGGCCATTGTCTATTGCTAAGTACAACAGTGGTTTTTCTTTTTCCAAATATTCCAAATTGTATTTGCTATGCCCAATTTTTGTGCTATTGTTCTAATTGAAATATTCTGTTCTTTCAGCTTACAAATTGCTTGCTTTTCTTTCATAGACAGTTTGCTGATCTTCATGTTGGTTTATGCTTACTGACTCCAAAGGCAAAAGCAAAGGCTAAAACCAAGATTAGACATTCACAGCTCTTTTATGTGTGAATGATCAATTGAACCAGAAATACCTGAGCAACAAGTAACACTTGTCAGTCATTTTTCCAATACTTATGCTTACCTAAAATGGGAGGGGGGGGGGGGGGAGGAAGAACATAAAAAGTGCTGTTGTTTTACAATGGTAAAACATTTATATACATAGAAATACGAAGAAATAAAATCTGACCTTCTGTGCTCTTGCCTCATATTAATCTTTTGATCTCAAATCCAAATTTCATGAGGACAGTATACAGCAAAAATAACAAATCGACTTAATTGTTCCAATACTTATGGAGGGTAATGTATACATATAGATATATAGCAGAAAAGGAGCATGTACATATGGAACATCTCGCTATGAGATCAGAACTCCCAGATAGGTGGAAGCATCTCCTGCAAAAACGACCCCAGAGTGGTCCAGACAGATGTATTCCCTTCTCTAATGCACAAAAAGCCGACAGGGGGAGTGGGCCACCATGAGGTCGCCGTAGGGTTGCTGTGGTCAAACCCATCATGCTCGGGACACGGGCCGTTGTGCAACGCCGTCGCCTCTTTTGAGCCACAATGCAGTCTGCAATTCCCACATTGTGACCTCACCATTGCCTTATATATTACTCTTAATTGGAGTTCCGATGCCAATATTTCTGATATCCTTCCCGAACTTACCAAGAGTTTATTTGATGCAACTATAGGGATCAGGGGTGAAGGATATCCGGTGCTGCTTTCGGGGGCAGGGTGGGGGATAGCCTGCGTTGTTTGGGGGGGAGGGGAATACCCAGCACTGCCTGGGAGGGGGGGGCGAGAGTGGGGGATACCCGGTGCTGCCTGATGGGGCCGAGGCAGGGGGATACCTGGCGCTTATTGGTGGAGGGGGGGGGGTCACCCGGTGCTGCCTGGGGGGGGGAGGGGAGTCGCCCGGTGCTGCCTGGGGGGGGGGGTGCATAGGGGGATACCCGGTGCTGCTTCGGGGTGGGGAGGAGGGCAGTGGGGGATACCTGGTGCTGCCTGGTGGGGCCGGGACAGGGGGATACCTGGCGCTTCTTGGTGGAGGGGGGGGGTCACCCGGTGCTGCCTGGGGGTGGGGAGGAGGACAGAGGGGGATCCCCGGTGCCGCCTGGTGGGGCCAGGGTAAGGGGATAACTGGCGCTTCTTGGTGGAGGGGGGGGGTCACCCGGTGCTGCCTGGGGGTGGGGAGGAGGGCACAGGAGGATACCCGGTGCTGTATGGTGGGGCCGGGGATGGGGGATACCTGGCGCTTCTTGGTGGGGGGGGGGGGTACCCGGTGCTGCTTGGGGGGTGGGGGAGAGGGCAGAGGGGGATACCCGGTGCTTGGGGGTGGGGGGGAGGGCAGAGGGGGATACCCGGTGGTGCTTGGGGGTGGGGGGGAGGCAGAGGGGGATACCCGGTGCTGCTTGGGGGGTGGGGGGAGGCAGAGGGGGATACCCGGTGCTGCTTGGGGGGTGGGGGGAGGCAGAGGGGGATACCCGGTGCTTGGGGGTGGGGGGGAGGGCAGAGGGGGATACCCAGTGCTGCATGGCTGGATAAACTTTTCCCAGTAGTGGTTTCGGGCCTTGTTGGACATTGAAAAGCTGTGGACCTTATTGGCCTCGTGGTAGTTACCGCACACAGGCCGGCGGCAGCATTGCCTGACCCCACATCCAAACATACACTTTATAATGGCCTTTGCTGGCCTCAAAACGGATGTCAAGGCCAATATGTGGTAGCTTAAAACCTTGCACAGATTCTGAAGCACTGACACACTAAATTTGGAGCCTCTATAGGTGTTTGACCATGAAAGAATAATATACAAATTCTCAAACAAACACAGACACTTGATGTGCTACTAATATCCACTTTCCAAAAAAAGTATGCAGGAAACAATTTGTAGATTTTTCTTCAGTAAATAATAATAAATCACTGATGTAATCAACAGCAGTTACTTGAATGAGAATTACAGGAAACTCAAATAAAATTGCAAATTAGTAAATATGTAAAATTAGTTTTCATCATATTGTGTGCTGAAGTAATCAACAGCAGTTACTTTAATGAAAATTACAGGAACCACCTTTAGAGGCCATTTTTCCCCGCGGAGCAGGGGTTGGCCTTTTTCAGGCACCTTGGTCCCCTTTTTGAATCAACGTTGTATGGCCGGATGCCCTTTTTAATGAAAATTACAGGAAACTCAAATAAAAGTTACAAATTAGTGAATATGTGAAATTAGTTTTTATCAGCTTGTTTCCTTGCTTGGAAGTCTGAGTGGATTCAGATTGGCACCAAGAAAGCAAACTTCAACAGAACAGCATGTGAAGATTCAAACTATGTGAGAAGAAGGGCGCACTCTGAAGAAGCAGAAAAGCTGAAGATCTCCTCCAATAGTGTGAGGTACACCTTGCAACGCCTGAAAGAAACCGGCTTGGTACGATACAAGACGAGGAAAGACCAGGATGACCCAGAAGCCCCCTCAATGCAAGACAAGCACTTGAAGTTTTTCAGACTACATGACAGAATAAAATCAAGTCTGTAGCTGACAAATGAAAAGAGAACAGGCCTGAACATAAAAATCTCATTCAGCACTGTGCGCAGAAGGCTGATTGCTGCACATCTCCATGGCAGAGTTGCAGCAAAGGAACCACTGCATGCTGAGACCACAGAATAAGGAGAAAAGATTGAAAATTTCAAGGCAACACCAAGATTGGGCAACTGAACAATGTAATCAGATACTCTGGTCTGATGAATCAAAGTTTGAACTTTTTCGATCTAAGAGATGCCAGTTAGTATGCCGAAGACCTGGAGAACGTTACGACATGCAATGGTTGCACCCTACTGTTAAACATGGGGAAGGCTTTGGGACTGTCTGGGATTGTATCTCAGCTTTTGATGTCGGGAAACTTGTTAAAATCATTTGGGACATGAACAAAAGCGAAGTACAAGCAGATACTGCAGCACCATGCAATTCCTAGAGGAAACAGTTAAAATGGAAAAGTATTTATTTTCCAACAAGATAATGATCCAAAACACACTTCCAATATGGTAAAACAGTATGAGGACAACAATGTTACAGCTGGTGTGCTGCGAAGTGTTAGAATGGCCATTAGTCAGGTTCACTATGTTTTTTCGTTCAAAATCATGGTAGATTAGCAAACCTATACATTTTTGGAAACGTTATTACATGGAAAATCTGAAAATCAATGTTTACATTTGCCAATTCCGACCAATTCGATTCGACCAATTCCACCAATCGACCAATTCCATTCGACCAATTCGACCATTCGACCATTCAACCAATCGCTTCGATCGACCATTCGACCAATTCGATCGATTCGATTCGATTCATCGAATTCGATTCGATCGACCATTCGACCAATTCGATTTGCCAATCAATTTGACCGACCTTTGCTTGTGTGGAACGGACTGTGAAAAGGATGCGGACTATATTGTCGGATACGACACACAGGACAGTGATGACGAACTCTAAATGGCATATTCTGTAATCGTGTATGTTTGATGCCATTGACTGCCTGTGTATATTTTGTCATTGACTGCCTGTGTAGATGTGAAGTTATACTGACTGCATGTGTATATATGATTTTGCTGACTGCCTGTGTATGTTTGGTGATATGAATTATTGTGACACATTTTGATGTTATTAACTGCCTGTACAAAATGATAACATGTATTTGATTATGCAACTTATCGCGAATATAAAGACAGTATTTTGTAATTCAAAACCTTTGATTCGTGTCTTACCATTCCCCATAGCACTAATTTGATACTTTCATTGGATTCCTTGCCCCTGAAAATATAGGTTTAGTATATTTTTTAAAGTTTTTAGGGTAATTAGAGGCAGAAATAGAACAAAATATGTATTTTATAGTGGCCATTTTGAAAATCCAAAATGGCCGCCATACAGGTATCTCTCCAAATGTAAACATTGATTTTTAGCTTCCTTATGCTATAACCTTTCCAAAAATGTATAGGTTTGCTAATCTACCATGATTTTGAACGAAATATAATTTATTGACATAGTGAACCTGACTACATCTTAGAGTCCAGATATGAACCCCATCGAGATCACATGGGATTACCTGGAAACAGAGAAGAACCAGAACGGCACTCGGTAGAGCGCATACCTCTGCCAGGCTGAAGAGTTTATGTTTTGTATCCCACTGATAGGCCAGATCTGGATTCAAACCTGAAACAAAATCGAAACGATTTGTACTTTTCAGACACCCAACCTGTCCACCAAGTTTCATCCGAATCCGTCCGTAACTTTTTGAGATATCGTGCTATTTATCGGTTTTAAACCTATCACTCAATGGTGAAGAATCACTTAAAAACCCCGCTGATCTGAATCTGGATTCGAATCTTCACCAAAATTGATTCAATTCTTCCTTGTCACCCACCCAATCTGTCCACCAAGTTTCGTCTGAATCGGTTCACAACTTTGATATATCGTGCTCTATATCATTTTTGCCCTATATCTCAATGGTGAAGGGAGATGGAATTGTTCAATTTTCGATGGAGTAGCTCGTGGGGCAATGCCGTCTGGAACAGCGTTTGTCTGTCCGTATGTATGGATGCAGAAAAAGGATGCAGCCAGTCACGCCACTCTATGCAAATACCGCGATATCTGCCGTGGCTGGGGGAAGAAAATCTACGCACTTGGTTTCCGTTTTGCTTTGTTACTCGTGTTTAAATACGGGATGTTTTTATCTTAATTGTAAACTACAGAAAAAATTAAGGTGGGGGCATTTCCGCCCCTGTCACCCACCAAACTCCGCCGGTGCAGGGGTGATATGATGTGATTGCGTCTGTGACGTCATTACGACATATGACGGCTGACTACACACACCGCCATTTTGATTTCTATGCCGTTCAGGCCGAACATATCGTTGAACCTGTCATATATCACAATCGCCATGCTCCACGTTTACGTTTTTCATTCAGTATGAAAGACAAAAAAACGATTTTTAAAATGAGCATCAAATATCGAAAGCATCGGCATTATGGCTCTTCCAACGACACGGTACATATAGGCCTTAGGCTTCATGCATTCATGCCTCAGTTGCCTCACCTTCAGGCCGCTTCGGACAAATTGGCCTCAGTTTATTAATACAGTAACATTGTCTTCGTAATAATAATAATAACGTTAATAATAATATTAATAATAATATAATAAATATAATTGTAACACTGCAATCCCTTTGTCGTGACTGAAAAGTTGCTGGATTGAAGCAGTGTATGGTTGGTTTATTGTTGATTTGAAACATATAGAATGAACCAGTCTCAATGCAATCTCTTCACTTCCATGGCAACAGTTTAGAGACTTAAAGTACTTCTAAAATTTTTTAATACTTACATTATATTTACGAACTGGTATCCCCACCCAGGTCATACTATCCTCTTCAATTAGAATATCAAACAAGCCCTGCTATGCCGCTGTTAGACTTTTGGTCTTGTTTTGTTACAAAATCTGGAACATTCTTTATTGGAGTCCCGTCATTCTGTTATTGACCCACCGTCCCTCGCCCGCCCTCCCTAAATTGCCTCCCGCCACCTCCATCCTCCCTACAATGCTGTGATCGACTGTGCCTAGCAAGGCCTACACTCCCTTTCTCTGCTTGCCTGCCTAACCAAACAAACGGATTTCGTGCAACTTGGAAATACAAGAGGCCATGACGGCTCTGCACGTTCTGTCAGCATCGCCAATAGACCGAATCAAAAAAACCTTTGCATTGTTCATTATAATCTGTGGTTTGGATCTTTATTTCATAAAATAATCCCCTTTTAACGTCCAAATAAAATTTACATCATCCCACTGGCTTGGTTGGTGGTTGGAATGTTAAAGCATACATGCAGGTATCATATGGCACCACCACACAATTTGCCCTCTCACTGAAATGAGCCTAAAAAGAAAGCTGAACCACTTTGCTTATTCATAGATCATTTTAGTCGGAAGAGAGATAGTTTAGACTTTCAGAGGTATAGTCTGGGTTAGATCCCAAATTATGAGTGTAGGAGCCAAAGCTGGTGCTTCGCATGTATCGTGTGATCGATCTTGGGAGGGCATCAGAAACTGGCTGTCCCATCTATTAACTTCATTTCGAAAGGTGAATCTATGACACCTTTCGAAAAGAGTATGTCATTGCATGCCGGTGTCCCGACCAAATTCCGAATTCCCATCCTCATCGCTTTGCCTGCAAAGAGAGGGCTTTCAGCAACACCAAAGCAGCCAGTTGGTGGCAGCATTGCCGGGACCACGTGTTTGTGTGGCGGCTTTGTTTGCTCAGGATATTGTCTTCACTTTATTGCTTCAAAAGCTCATGCTTTGTGCAGTTTGAGGGTGGAGGATTCAGGAATGTCATGAGAAAAAAACCAATCATGTTTGGAATAAACAGAGAATGTGGAAGACCGAATTTGCATTGTTCATTATAATTCTCTGTTGGTATCCATTGACATTCTCTGTTGGAATAAAAAGAGAATGTGAAGTGCACAATTTTGCTTTTAATAAACTTATTTTAGGTAATTAAATCAATTTTTCATAACAAATGTAAAATTTCTTTGCAAAAAAAACAAGAACTTGCACGGCACTCGATAGAGCGCACACCTCCGCCAGGCTGAACATTTACGTTTTATATCCCACTGATAGGCCCGATCTGGATTCGGACCTGAATCCAAATTTAATCGGCTTGTTCTTGTCACCAAACCAACTCATCCACCAAGTTTTGTCATACATCGTCCACAACTTTTTCAAATATCATGTTATGTATCGTTTTTGTCACTATCACTCAATGGTGAAGAATCACTTAGAAAAATCAAATAATTCGGGAATCCAAACAAAATTCAATCTTCACCAAAATCGAATCGATTCTTCCTTGTCACACACCCAACCGGTCCACCAAGTTTCGTCCAAATCAGTCAATAACTTTTTGAGATATCCTGCTATATATCGGTTTTCGCCCCATCACTCAATGAAGAATTGCTTTCAAAATTCTGAGATCCAGATCCAGATCGAGATGCGGATCCTCATCAAAATCGAATCATTTCGTTTGTGTCACATACCCAACCTCTCCACCAAATCTGTCCAAAACTTTGTGAGATAGGCCTACCTTGTTCACAGTCAGACAGACATACAGACAAACAGACAAGGGTGAAACACATAACCTCCATCCACCTTTTGGTGGTGGAGGTAACAACATCCTTAAAGAAGTTGACAATGTCATAAACAAAGTTACGTGGCAATACAGGTACAAGTCGAAGAGTTCTTCCTTTTACAAACTTTCACTGTTTTCTCGATTCCCTTCTCTCTCCTTCCATGTTAGTTGTTGTTGTTGTTGTTGTTGTTGTTGACTTGCTGTGTTGCAAGTTAGTTTATTCATCTGTTTATTCATCTAACGTTGATTTATCCATTTGCTGCTTGTGCCCAATTGTTGCCCCGCTACCCCCACTGTCACCCTTGCTCTTCCACGAGCCTCGCTCTTTTAGGAAAAAAAGGAGAAGACGTTTATTGCAACGACATCAGAAACTCACCCACCGCTGGGAAGAATTTGTGATAGGAGTGGGAAACTACATAGAAAAGGAGGAACATCTGTGCTGAGTTTTGCTGGCACAAAAAAATCCCGACATTATTTTTGGTGGAGAAAACTTTGATGAGGGAGAGGGAGAGAGAGGGAAAGAGAGGAAGAAAGAGGGAGAGAAAGAGAGAGCATGAGAGGGAGGGAGAGAGAGGTAGAGAGAGAGAGAGGGAGGGAGAGAGAGGTAGAGCGAGAGGTAGAGAGAGACTTTACTTTTATGTCCTTTTATTACAAAAGTATAAAAAAACCAATAAATGATGATTCAAAGAAAACAATCACAACAGTTGCACAAGCATTTACATGATAAATAAACAAATTATCAGCAAATAAACAAGCAAGTATTAAGGAAAACAACTACATAGTAAATACTAACTGACACTCAGCTATTTTGCAAAATGCATCTCTCACACACCACTGTTTCTCAAAGAGTTGTACCTCAGAACAACAACAAAATTCCAGCTTCACTCTTGAAACACAGAGAGCTTTAAACATTTCCAAAACATCTGTACTATACAAATCATTCCGTATCTTTGATTTATTGGTCTTATATAATCGCCAACTTGGCTTGCGCAAGAAAGAAATGAATTAAAATTGTTGTTGGGGAATTGAACTGCCCACTAGGGCCAAAAATAAAGGCAGGAAAATCAAAAACAAAGGAAAACCGTGCAAGTAACATTTTAAAGAAAACAAATAAAGGAGTTAACCGGTCACAGCGTACATATGCATGGGGCAAGGTTTCAGTTTGTCCACAAAATGGACATTGCTCACTTATCGCTTGCGAGAAGCGGTGAATTAGGGAATTTGTGGGTGGGATCCAATGAGCAACTCTCCATTGAAGATCCCCAACACGTTTTGGGACAGGCTGTTTATAGTACCACCCCCACATAGGGTAAAGGGGCGGGGTATTCGGCAGGAATTCAGGCCATCTACAGGGTACAGGGGAGGACAACGAAGGAAAAGGGATTTTAAAGCATTGCACATATAGGGTCTTTCGATTGCTCCCAAAAAAGAATAGAGAGCGGCCAAAACTAATCGGTTCCAAACTGAGAGAACTAGATAGACAAAGATTGGGGAAGGGTGGAGAAGATTCAGAGGTGGGTATGGGAGGGTTGCTTGCCAGCCATTTGAGGCATAGTAGATGTGAAGCACCATTTGCAAAAAGCTGTCAACTCTGCGGCATGATCTAATGCCAACCGTCGAAGCCAGAGTGGTAGCACTGCACTGATCCACCTGTCATTGGTGGCGTTTCTCAAGTGAGACACTTTTGTTACTGAGGCATTTATAAACTTTTGAATGAAGGTGCTTTCATTCACCCACTCACCAAATACAGAGTTGTGAAATAATGGTTCATTGAAGAACATGGATCGAACATAGGTCGAGTGGTCACGGAGACAGGTAAAGGCTTGCCACGCATTCAGTAGGCTTTGGTGAAAGGCAGGTAGCATCGATAGGTCTATCTTGGTCGAGTCTATCAGGAATAGCTCCTGTGCAAGGTCCAACTTCCCCACTTGACGTAAGATGCAGCTGGTAAGCTGTCTCCAGGCCAAACATGGTTCAAACAAGAAGCGCCATGTTGTTCGTAGGTGGAAAGCCATGATGCGGCACTTGACATTGACCAGCCCTAGGTCACCCTCTGCAGTTGGTAAGTTTAGAATCTCTGGTCTCAGCCAATGCTTTCCGGACCAGAAGAAATGGGTGATGCATTTTTGTATGTCCTCCACCAAAGTTTTGGGCGGCTGCAGAGAAAGAACCTTGTACCATAACTTAGTGGTGACCAGACTGTTGATGACTAGTACCCTACTTCGGTAGGGCAGTTGGCAGAGCAAGTTCTTCCATTTCAGTAACAGTACTTCAATGTGTGCCAACAAGCCTTCCCAGTTATGCCTCACAAAATTCCCAGGGCCAAGGAACACCCCTAGGAACTTAATCCCATCTCTTCTCCACAAAAGATTGGCAGGGAGAGGAGGAGGGAGAGGAAATAGGGGGGCAGGTAGGGGGTAGGTAGAGGGTTGAAGCCACAGCACTTCTGTTTTTGTCCAATTTATCTTGGCCAATGATGCCCTGCTGAAGAGATCCAATGCACTCATCATCAAATCAACGTCTTCTGACTGTCTGATGCAGACACAGATGTCATCTGCATAAGCAATGCTTTTTAACCCTTTGAGTACGGGATTTTTTTTGATAAAAATACCCCCGGTACGTTATTAATTTGGCATTTTGGTACGGGAATGCAACCACGTACTGACGATCTATTTATAGGTATAGTCGATGACGTGTAGTAACGTCATCCATACACAAAACCTTTTCACGGGTTGCGGCACTGGATGTCATCCGTACTCAAAGGGTTAAGGGGTGGGTTCCAAAAGTAACACCAGGCAAGGACTTCCGGAAGGTATTTAAGAGGGGCTCAAGGGATAAAGCGTACAAAATTCCTGGCAGAGGGCAGCCCTGCCTTACCCCTCTCCCAACACAAAAGGGGGGGGGGGGGGTACAAGTTCATCGATTATCTTTAAGATAGCCGATATGTTTGAATAATATAATTGTATATGGGATAGAAAGAGAGGTCCAAAACCAAAACATTTTAGCACTTCAAAAATATATGCATGAGAAACACAGTCAAAAGCTTTCTCCTGGTCGAGGAAGATCAAGCCACAACTTTCATAATTAGTCTCACAGATTTCAATGACATCTCGGACAACAGAGATATTATCCTGAATATTGCGACCAGGAACACAATAAGTCTGGTCCATGTGTATAATGTCTCCTAGTAGGGGTGAGAGATGCAAGGCCAAAGCCTTTGAGAAAATTTTATAGTCCGTACACAATAAGGACACTGGCCTCCACTGTAATATGAGCAATAAATTTCCTTTTTAGGAAGCAAAGTAAGCACGGCTCTCCTGCAGCTCAGTGGAAGTTCACCCTTCTTCAAGCTCTCCAGGAAAACCAGAAGCAAATCAGGTCCAATCAAGTCCCAAAATTTCTCGAAGAACTCCACTGGCAGACCATCCAGGCCAGGTGATTTCCCTCTGTCCAGGCTTTTAAGGGCAACAGAAAGTTCCTCAAGCGTGAGCGGTGACTCCAGATCCATTCTTTGCTTTGGAGTTAGTGTACCGACACCATCAAACAAGTTTGGAACAGGTTCTGCATCGACATCTGTTGCCTGGTAAAGTGTAGAGAAGAAGAGTCTTGCATCCTTCTTAATTTCTACAGGGTTGGTTGTGATTGAATTATCAGGACGTTTCAAAGCAGTAATTTTGGAATGAGGAAATTTTGTTTCAAAATCAAAGAAAAACAGGGTCGGAGAATCCAGGAGGTAAAGGTGCTGAAAGCGTAGTCTTCATTAGCGCTCCTTGGGTTTGATTAGAAATTATATTATTAAGAAGAGACTTCTCACATGGTCTTAGTTTCTTTTGGGGGGTAGGATGGGTTTTTTAATTTGTTTGAATCTGGAGAATCTCCTTCCCCAGCTCCACTTTCATTCTGCGTTCTACCTGTGTGTTTAGAAAACAAAACTGCTGACAGAAACTTCTAATTTGGACCTTTGTGTTGTCTCACCACAATCGCTGGTCCTTAAAACTGGATTTGGAGCCTCTCAGATTGGACCACACCCTCTCAAAGGCATTCTTAAAGGAGGATTTATCTAATATGGAAATGTTCAGTTACCAAAAAGAGTGGCGATTTGGAGATAACCCTGCATGGTAACTCATGGTAATGAGGTGATGGTCGGAGAAACCAGACGGGGAAATTTCAGTGGTGGGGGAGAGGTTGGCAAATGGCAAATTTATATAAAATCTATCAAGTCTGGCAAGGGCCACTTGATTATTGGCAACATTACACCAGGTAAATTGATGGGTGCCTGGATTTTGTATCCGCCAAATATCTTGAAAACCAAAATCTCTTATTATTTTAGATAAGTCTGGCTGGTCTGGGGTGAGGTTCTGCACCATTCCGATCACACTCAGGTTGCAGGGTGCAATTAAAATCACCGCCTATTATAATGCACTTCTGCAAGTCTAACTGCATAATGTGGAGTCGTAACCTGTCACAGAAGGTTCGTCGGTCTGTGCCCTTTGAAGGGGCATAGACATTTATTGAAGTAAAATTTATGTCTCCATCAACAAAATCCAGTGAAACTAAGTGACCTGGGATTATTTCCTGAAATGAGAGTTGGAGCGGGCAAAAATGGGGATTAATTAGAAAGGCAACTCCTGCTGTACGAGAGGTTGAATCGCTAAAGTAGCCGGCCTTTTTCATCATTCGATTCCATATAGCGCGAGACGATGGAGTAGAGTGGGTTTCTTTCTTGTAAGAAAGCCACATCTAGTTTCCGTTGCCTTACAAGGTTGACCACTTGGAGCATCCTAGACTGGCTCGCACCACCATTTATATTGAGGCTACCAAAAATAGTCACAGAGATGTAAAAGAGGTAAGGAAAGGGAAATATGCGTCTCATCCGTTTAGTTCGTTTTTGCCTTAACCATGTATTTCTTAAGCCTACTGCATTGGGGTTCCGTGAAATTGTGGTCACTGGGTCGGCAAATAATACACCTTGCCGTTTTGTTACGGATTCGTCACTTCTGTTGTGGTGCTTTGCATCCACTGTAAATATTTCTGATTCCATGTACTATTATTGTGTTCAAAAGGTTTATTGTTCATGAACTGTTTTCAAAAGGTAAAAAAGTTAATGTTAAAAGAAACAGGAAACCGGTTCGGGAACTGGACGACGAAGAGGAAGAAGAGGAAAGAAAAAGAGGGCGGAGCGAATGAGTCGGACAAGAAGGAGCCGAGCTACTTGCGGTCTGGAGCGAACGTTGGCGAGCAAGAGTCACGAGTGAACTTTTGGGTTCTCGAGAAAGGGATCCCTGTGACAGAGTTGTCATCGCTGTGACAGATCAACCTGCGTGTCAGGTTTTTGGTGGTGGATTCCGAGGAGAATTATCGCTGGGCCGTTACGTCTCAAGAACGGGTCGTCGGCCATTTTGACTCGCACGCTTCGCGCGTCGAGCAAGGTCTTTGCTTTGTCAGCCGTTTTCACCGCTTTCAGACGTATCTGGCGTGTGTGTGTGCACCGTGGCTTGAAGATTAATTTGCGGTTTGCCGACTGTGAGCCGTGTAAGTCCATACCCGAGGGTGTGATTTCCCCGTCGCCTCAAGGGCGCCTTTGTGCAGCTTCGGCTGTGTGACTGTACTTGCCATCCGCACGGGATTCTGGTCTCGATTGGACATCGTTCTGGCGATCGCTGGAGCGAATCAACGTTGGCTTGAAGCCGGGAATAAGAGACATTGGGGAATGTTCTTGTTTCACTCACTTGGAGCACAGTGAGTTCTATATTACAAAACTGATGGTACCATCATAGGACATCTTGATTGTACTATTGAATTCTATTTTTGTTGTACTTTTATTCTTGTGTGATCTTAATACAATATTTGTTTGTGAGTAACAATTGGGGGGGCTTCTCCATTGATCTTTGACATACAGAATAACACATTTTTCTGCTGTGACTCCTCTCCGGGCACGGAGGTACACCGTGACCAGGGGTCGGGGAGGAGCACGTAACAGAAATTGGGGGCTCGTCCAATTGGCTCGGGGGCTCTAAATTGGGTCTTGGTCCGGGATTAAATTCAATAAGAACATTCGTCCAGGATAGAATTCCTTAACATTCCCAAAATTCCCAAATTTTGATTTTTTTTTCTAACAATCCCAATTTTTTTTTTTTAATTGGAAAATTTTTGTGTGAAGGTTAACAGGTGTTAACTGATAGTCACCATGGTGTTTGACGCAGAACAGTTTGCGGCGTCCCCTAATGAGGCACAGTTCCAAGCGTTAAAAAAATCGGAACTCTTGATATTGGCCAGACATTTTAAATTGGAGGTCTGAGTTAATATGAAGAAAGCAGAGATGCAGACATTGGTGGTAGAATCTTTGGTGGGACAGGGAACATGGACAGAGGTAACCTTGGATTGGTTACCCGAGGAAAAAGAAAATGTGGAGCTCCGGAAAATGGAGATGCAACTGCAGAGCCAGGAAAGGTTAAAAGCAGAGGAAAGGAGAGCTGCAAGAGAACTCGAGGAGAGAAAAGCAGAGGAAAGAGCAAAGGAAAGGAGAGCTGAAAAGGAACTCGAGGAGAGAAGACCAGAGGAAAGGAGAGCTGAAGAAGAAAGAAGAGCAAAGGAAAGAGCAGAGGAAAGGAAAGCCGAAAGGAAGTTAAAGGAACATGACATGGAGTATCAGAAGGAAGTTAAACTCAAGGAGCTGGAATTAATGGGAGAACGGGGAGAAGTAGCATCCATGCCGGCTGGTTCGACAACTAGTCAGAACACCTGGGATGTTGGTAAGCATGTGAGGCTGGTTCCACCCTTTAATGAAAAGGAGGTAGCCAAGTTTTTTTTACATTTTGAGAAAGTGGCTCAAATGCTAAAATGGCCTGTGGGATCCTGGACTGTTAGTGCAAAGCGTTCTGGTGGGTAAAGCTCAAGATATATTTTCGGCTTTACCGATTGACAAATGTACAGATTACGAGGAAGTGAAGAAAGCCATTCTCAAAGCCTATGAATTGGTCCCTGAAGCTTACCGGCAAAAATTCCAGAATGCCAGGAAGAGGGAGAGTGAGACCCATGTAGAGTTTGCCAGAATGAAGGAAACCATGTTTGATCGGTGGTGTGATTCGAAGGGGGTTGGGAAAGACTTCAACCTGTTGTGACAATTGATCTTGGTGGAGGAATTCAAACAGTGTGTCCATGCGGACATTCAAATACATCTGGATGAAAGGAAAGTACCAGAGTTGTATGAGGCAGCAACCGCGGCAGATGACGATGCCTTGACACAGGATGGGGTTCCACCAACCTAACTTCCCACCTAGAGTTCATCAGGGGAGTTATGGTAAATCAGGTGCGGAGAACAAATATTCATGGAGGCGGCCTTGAGATGACTATGAGGACAAATCTGATACCGCGACTTTTAGGGATCAGAAGACTACAGTTCCAAGACAGACTTATCTTCCGGGGGGCTCGAGGCAGACCACGAGTTTTTCCTCCGGGCCTACTTGCGCCTTTTGCAAGAAACCTGGACATTTGATGTCCCAATGTTATGCCCAGAAAAGGAAAAATCAGGAGCGGAGTCAGACTAGTACAACTCCGAATGCATTGGCAAATGCGAGAAATCGTCCTTGGAGGACAGTGCCTTGTGAAGGTTCCCATGCCAAAGTTACGGCATCACAGACGACCTTGTTCAAGAGGGTTACAAACCTTTTATTTCAGAGGGGTTTGTGTCACTGGATGGAGACTTGACTAACCAGAGACTTGTTAGGGTATTGAGGGACACAGGAGCACATCAATCTTTGATGCTTTAAGGCATTTTGCCATTGTCAGAGAAGACGGCAACTGGTGTTAGTGTTCTTTTACAGGGGGTTGGTGGCTATGTTAAAGCTCCACTTCATGTCATCCATTTGAAGTCTGATTTGGTGTCAGGACCGGTCACCGTAGGTTTACAAGCCACTCTTCCTGTAGAGGGAATCTCTTTTGTTTTCGGGAATGATTTGGCCGGTGGTCAAGTTTCTGGTAACCCGATGTTGGTTGAAAAGCCTAGTATGGAAAATAACACTGCACAGTTAGAGCAGAAGATTCCGGGTATCTTTCCATCCTGTACCGGGACTCGTGCTATGGGTAGGAAGCGCTCTGAAGAGAAGAGGAAGGTACTGACGTCACGCTTTGCAAAGACACTTCTTGTCAAGTACCCTGAAACTAAGTGTCAGCACACACAAGTCAGGGATGGAGGCAATATTGGCAAGCTCTTTGTAGGTGGACTGAACTTCAAAACAAGGGAAGATGTTCTGGACTCTGTCTTCGGCAAATATGGGCCACTCTTGGAAGTGCGGCTGATAAAAGACAGGGAGACGCAAAAGTCAAGAGGGTTTGGCTTTGTCACGTTTGAAAAAACAAAGGACGCCAAAGATGCAGAACAGGATTGGAATGGCAAGGATTTGGATGGTCGGACCATAACAGTAGAGAAGGCAGGCCATGGGCGTCGAGGGGGCTACAGAGGAGGAAAACGTGGAGGTAGTTTCAGGGGTGGCTATGGCTCCCGGGATGGAAGTAGTAGTTTTGGTAGTGGCCGCATTCGAGATTACTATGGAGGCTCTCAGAGTTACGGCAGCTCCCGAAGGGATGATTATCAGGGTAGTGGCCGAGAAGGCGACCGCTATTCACGTGACTACAGCGACAAGAGCTCCAACCGTGATTATTATAAAAGTTAGGAAGAGTCTGAAGCACTGAATGCTGCGGAGCAGCCGAGCCAAGATTCCTACACGGATTAACCGTGAACTCCACATTCCTAAAGGCATCCATGTAGTGAATACTTCCAGGCCTCTCCACCCAACCACCATGAAACCTGGCTCTCAGCTCGGCCTCCCTAAAAAAAGTGCTATAGATTTGCTTGACTTCGGATCTTTGATCACAACCCCTTAACCTTCATTCAAAAAAGGAAAAATAAAAATCAGAGGTTGATGAGATGGAGTTTGGCTTTGCAGGAGTTCAACTTGGAAATTGAGCATGTAAAGGGCAGGGACAATGTCATTGCGGATGCTTTGTCCAGAGTGAACTAACTTTGGAAATCTCTGTAGGTTGTTTGAAGTTTTGTTGCTTTATTTTTGGGAAAATGTTGATTATCGTTGCTCACGGGAATTGATGATTTGGGTGTGAGTTTACTTTTGTTTGTTGGGAGAGTTTTGCCTACAAAGAAAGTTTTCACTATGTTCAAACTTTCTTTCTTGAGGGTGTTACGGATTCGTCACTTCCGTTGTGGTGGTTTGCATCCACTGTAAATATTTCTGATTCCATGTACTATTATTGTGTTCAAAAGGTTTATTGTTCATGAACTGTTTTCAAAAGGTAAAAAAGTTAATGTTAAAAGAAACAGGAAACTGGATCGGGAACCGGACGACGAAGAGGAAGAAGAGGAAAGAAAAAGAGGGCGGAGCGAGTGAGTCGGACAAGAAGGAGCTGAGCTACTTGCGGTCTGGAGTGAACGTTGGCGAGCAAGAGTCACGCGTGAACTTTTGGGTTCCCGGGAAAGGGATCCCTGTGACAGAGTTGTCATCGCTGTGACCGATCAACCTGCGTGTCAGGTTTTTGGTGGTGGATTCCGAGGAGAATTATCGCCGGGCACTTGATTGTACTACGTTACGTCTCAAGAACGGGTCGTCGGCCATTTTGACTCGCACGCTTCGTGCGTCGAGCAAGGTCTTTGCTTCGTCAGCCGTTTTCACCGCTTTCAGACGTATCTGGCGTGTGTGTGCACCGTGGCTTGAAGATTAATTTGCGGTTCGCCGACTGTGAGCCGTGTAAGTCCATACCCGAGGGTGTGATTTCTCAGTTGCCTTGAAGGCGCCTTTGTGCAGCTTCGGCTGTGTGACTGTACTTGCCATCCGGACGGGATTCTGGTCTCGATTGGACATCGTTCTGGCGATCGCTGGAGCGAATCAACGTTGGCTTGAAGCCGGGAATAAGAGACATTGGGGAATGTTCTTGTTTCACTCACTTGGAGCACAGTGAGTTCTATATTACAAAACTGATGGTACCATCATAGGACATCTTGATTGTACTATTGAATACTATTATTGTTGTACTGTTATTCTTGTGTGATCTTAATACAATATTTGTTTGTGAGTAACAATTGGGGGTGCTTCTCCATTGATCTTTGACATACAGAATAACACCTTTTTCTGCCGTGATTCCTCTCGGGGCTCGGAGGTACACCGTGACCAGGGGGTCGGGGAGGAGCACGTAACAGTTTCAATAAACCCATGTAGATCAGAAAAAATGATCTTTTATTTCAATATATATTTTTCTAAAAGTCTGGTTCAGAAACTTGAGTATTTGCGATGGTAAGATGTTGGAATCACTGTATGTGGGGAATTCCTCAATGTAATGGGATTCCTCCTCAGTCATGTCAGAAGCACGATCTGGGACCCCTGGCTCTTGAGACACCAGACTACTTTGTGGTGTGCAGGTGTCATCCTGCCCTGTTTCTGTACGACCAGGTTGAGGGAGAGGTTCCACCAGAACCCCAGGTAATGTGGGGGGTAGGAGGAGAGGGGGGGGGGGGGTAGGGGCGATTCTGCAACCTGTTGCACAATTTGAGGTTCTCCCTTGGGACAATCATTGTGCTCAGGTACATTTTCTAAATTGGCCGGTACAATGACTATTTGATTTGAAAGATCGCCGCCAGGTGCGTTGGAACACTGAGGGGTCGAAATTTGCTCTTTTTGCCCCCCAGTAGAGTCTCCACCCAACTTTTCATAATCCGCACAAGGATTTAACGTAGTTTGCACTCCAACCTCATCTGGAGGTAGCACATGCAACTCCTCCACATTAGGCTGAGGGTCCATATCGGCAGCAGGCAGAGGATCTGCATTCACCTTTAGCAATACTTCATATCGATTATATTGATCGATGTTTCATCAGGTGGTACTGAGTCCAATGCATTGAAGTCTAACACCACCTTCTTTTCCTTACGGGGTGGAGGGACATCCCGAGGTGTTTTCCTCTTTCTCAAAGAGGAGACGAGTGTAAAACCATCCCAAACGTTATCATTCTCGGAGGTTTTCGATGTCGATGGTACGTTTTCTGTTGCAGTATCAGGGGGTGTTGTCTGCTCGGCTACTGCGGGGGCAATTTGTGGACAAAACCGTTTTAGATGCCCAAAGTTCCTACAGCCGAAACATTTTAACGTTTCAGTGGACGCATATACCTGGTACTCGTGATTATCCACACGAAACGTAAATACCACGTTGAGCACCTTGTCCACATTGGATGCATGAAACACAATGTACGCTTGCGGCCAGAAGGACATGATGTGTTTAGCCTGCTCGTTGCGACACCCCAGAGATAACATCGTGATCTCCGACACCACTGTACCATACCGAGAAAGCTCTTTTAAAATTAAATCGTTTTTCAGGAATGGGGGACAATTTGATATCAAGACTTTCACGGCTGGGGTGTCCAGTGGGGAAACCAGGACAAAGTGTCCATTCTCGGTAGACAAACCGGTCGCCACAATTTCATGCACAAGCTGCTCTTCAGCCACGAATATTACCAGGTGTTTGTTCATCCGTGAAGCTGCACGGATTTTCTCGAGCCCGATTATGTTACCCACCGCAATGACGATGTCTCCCACGATGACCTCGTTAGGGGGAACACAAACCACGCCATGTTTCCGCGTCAAGCCCTCAAAGGCAGCGTAGCGGGAACGTGCCGACATGACTACGATCAGGAAAACCCTCGACCTAAGCCGAGATGGATTTGGGGAGGGGGTACAGCTTTCTGTACAAGTTGGGAAAAAAGGGAAAAGCGCTGCTCGGCGTACACCAGCAAGAGCGAAACTATCGCGAGGAAACACACCTCTCAATGAGGAAAAGGGCGAGAAATCACGACAACCGTCGGAGTGCCGATGGACTCACCCCTCGATCTCACCGAAAGGCGTGGGCTCTCTCTCTCTCTCTGTGTCTCAGGGGAAGAAACGAAAGTCGAAAAAAATAAAAATAGATATAGCAACACAAGCGAGGAATGCAATGGATGCGGGGAGGGGGTGAGGGGACCGAGTGGGGGGGGTGAGGGGAACGAGTGGGGGGGGGAGGGGAACGAGTGGGGGGGGGGAGGGGAACGAGTGGGGGGGGGAGGGGAACGAGTGGGGGGGGGAGGGGAACGAGTGGGGGGGGGGAGGGGAACGAGTGGGGGGGGGAGGGGAACGAGTGGGGGGGGGAGGGGAACGAGTGGGGGGGGAGGGGAACGAGTGGGGGGGGGAGGGGAACGAGTGGGGGGGGGAGGGGAACGAGTGAGGGGGGAGGGGAACGAGTGGGGGGGGGAGGGGAACGAGTGGGGGGGGAGGGGAACGAGTGGGGGGGGGGGAACGAGTGAGGGGGGAGGGGGGGACGGTCGGAGGAATGGAAGACCGAGCGCGGGGTACGGGCGTGGAACGGGGAGGTGGGGGAAGGAAAAATGGGAAGGGAGGACGAAGGTTGTGGTACCGGGTTTGATGAAAATGGAGTGGTGAAGGGAAGGGGGGGAGACAGAGAATACACAATGTGAAGATAAACAAAAATAGAAAGGAAAGGTGAGAACAACGACCAATAAAAAGGGGGGAGGGGAGAAAGATCGAAAGTTGGAGCAGCTCGCACATCACCACACATGCACAGCCGCGAGGTAAAGTCTAGAGAGAGCATGAGACGGAGGCTTGATTGATCAAATGACCTCCTACTGTGTCACAGTTCCTTGTGGCCTTGTGTGATAGTGGGACGGCTGATGTACAGTGAAAGACTGATGCAGATATTTGTGGACATAGCTGATGGACGAGAGGTGGTCACTGAATACGTAGGGTTGATGAGGTCGGATGTAAGACCACGACGCAAATAGGGCACATCAGCCACCATTTTGCAGTTCTTCATCCAAATCCGCCACATATTCATTACTGAAGTGCATTCTGGGATGGCTCAAGATGGCTGAGCTTCTCCCTAGTAATCTATAGCAATCGTGGACCCCCAGCTCGTATTGTGATGGAAAATTGATTAGTGAATTCCGATCCATGCTAACAGCGTTTGCAACATAGCAATTCCCCCATAATGATGGTGAAACCTGCAGATTATCTGGGCAGGTGTGTTTCATCACCTGTTGCTAATTAGTCTAGTAGGAAGACTAGGTCCCCCTGCACCCCCCGGAGATATACTTCTAATCAGTGTTTCTAGATTGGAAAAAATGTGTAGAAAATGACTAGCTATGGCCCCAAGCTGAAAAAATGTCCCACATACCATTTTTATGCAAATTACTGCTGCCATTATCAAAAAAACGATTTTTGACATATCTCAGCCAATATTGCAGATAATTGAAAAATGAAGGTGTCTAGACCCATGTTTTGAAGGGCATAGATCATGATAGAACTATTCATAACATGATTACATGTGTCTATGGTATACTAGTATGCTAATTAGTGCTTTATTTACAAAATAATCACAGTTTTACGAAATAATAGACTCATATTAAGGTCCGTCTACACAGACGTTAACACAAAGTTTTATTTTTCTAAATATTACAACTGTCAAAATAGTCCTAGCACTCAATGTGACCACTCTTCTCTTGCTTGTTTTAGATAAACATCATTAGCATTAGTGATTCTACACTGAGTCAGTCATCATCATTTTCATCGAAATCGTCAGAGTCAAACTCTTCTTCTCCTTCCTCTTCCTCCTCCTCTTCGTGCTCTCCTGTGTTCAGAAGATCCACCAGTGAGGTTGGTAGGATGGGACCACTGGACCACATTGGTTTCAACAGTCCTTCGTCAGTCCTTATCCATCCTTGCTCCTCATAAGGTTTTGGCTTTTCGATGATAGGTTGATCGGCTCTTTTGTACAATGCTACGCGGTGGTTCACACGCTGGATGTGCGGCTTCAGGGCAGACTGGCATGGAGGAAGGCGAGCCAGATCAACCTTGGACTTGGATGTGAGGGTCTTGTGCTCTCCCACCATTTTTCGTAGCAGCTTGGCACGGACAATGTCCACTGATGACTCGCGACTCTGGCCGTACATCACACAGGTGAATTTTTCTAACTGCCTCTCCACCTCAGGGTTGGCATCCCAGTTGTCACCCAGTTCACCGAATGCCCTGTGAAACCTGGGATTCTTCTCCAGCTTTTTCAAGGGCCCGACTTTTCCCTTCCCTTTGAAGGCACTGGTGCAGTCTTCTCCGCTGAACACATAGTACCCCAGGAGAGTGGCACAGTAGTCCTCTCCCAGGGATTCTGCCAGCTCAGAGACGTTGACAAGTTGGCGATGCTTCCCTGACCCTGTATCCAGGTACACCGTCAGCTTGATGTTGTGGGCATGGTGGAGCAGGATCAGGAGGATGTCTGTGTCCGGTGTTCTGACTACAGCGTTCTTGTATCCGATGGTAGCAGCATGATGGAGGTACAGAACCACCCTGGTATCAGTCTCTTCCTGGTTGCTGTAGATCGTGGGGAGTTCACGTACCTCGACCTGAAACACAAAAAGGCACCGCATTTCAATCACCAGTCACTGCCAGTTTCAGATCTAGACAAACATCACAGGTAATCACCTTTTTTTCAGGAAAAATTACAAATTGAATCGCCATTCACGAAGGGCTTTCAATTTTACCTTGCCATTCGTTGAGGCAAGTTGGTGGGCCTTCCCCTCCACGATCAGCACAGCCATCTCTGTTCTCTCCAGCCTGGTAGCTGCCTCTTGTCCACTCCACACTTTCAGAAGAAGCTGGCACATCTGCTTTTTGTTGTCGTCATTTGCAAGGAACATTTTGAAGTCATATGGCTTCCTGGTTGCTGGTCCAGCCAGAATGATCTTCTCTGAGCTGCCCCGCCTCAGCCTTTCCTGCGCTTTGATTGACTCAGGATGGTAACTGTCAGTGGAGAACAGAAAGTGCCCATTTTCTCAGCCCGTGTTTCGATTTGCTCCCATGCATTTTCTTTGTTTTTAAAGGATGGGAAGGTTGTAGGCCTCTCAGTATTGCGATGAGCATCTTTGGTCTCAACTTTCTCACAAAATATACACTCTGGCGGGAAGATGGGTTCAGCAGAACCTCCTGGTTTACGAGGAGAGTGATGCCATGATGAGGTTGATGGCCCTGGTTCTGTATCATCTCCCAGACGATGAAAGTGGCGGACAAAGTGCTTATAACACTTGCTGTGATATCCTACTCTTTCTAGGTCATCAGGAAGAGTTGCCGGGATCTGATCACATACTGATTGCATACGACATGGGGAGTCATGCGGTTGGTTGAGACGTCTATCCCGGATCTTTTGAAGCAGTTGCAGTTTTTCTGAAGCAGATCCTTTAATTTTACGGAGGGGCGTGAAATCCCCATGATCAGACATGGATGGTACATGAAGGATGCATGTAGGAGGAGAGCTTTGGGCTGCAGGTTCTACACTCCGTTTTCTTTTGGGCATGCTTGCTGTCGATGTCTACCATCACTGTTAAATGACAAATAAGAAATCACGAATGATGTTAAAAGTGCCTGTGAAAGGAGGCTCTGAGTTTTCAGTGAGGTAACAGAGGTTCTGAGTCATGTTCTACACTAGGGTACTTTTTAGCTGACTAAACCATGTTTAGTGGCATCAAAAGTGCTAATAGCTAAAACATCTAAATTCTTCCACACTAACGTTAGCTATCTAGGCCAATGAAACATTGTGCTAAGTTACTGTAGCTAGCTCAGCTGTCGTGCCTCTTTCTGGTTCAATTCATATACAGAAGTCAACAGATATGTCTCATGTTTGGCATTAACAAAAGTTTAAGTTACACCGACATTAGGAACATACTGTACATAGATGAGGCTAGCTTTAACGTTAGCTAACATGGTGCTAGCTGGCTCAGCTGTTATTCTGCCTGTTTATGATTTCATGCAGAAACTGAAGTCAAGAGTGTGAGTAACATTATAGTTAGCATCTTACCTGGCTAGATTGGAGGATGAATACCAAGAACAACACACAGATGGAATGGAAGACTGAACTTTCAACTGAGGTATTCAATAACATCAACGTTACCAATTGATACGAGCGCGCGACATTACCAATTGATACGAGCGCGCGAGCGCGCATGTTACATGGATGGAAATGTAAAATGGCAGCTATAGCAGCACTAATTTGGATCTCTAGTCTGTCATTTCTGCACTGTGATTGGATAACATAAAAAAATATGTTTGGGAGTTAACAGCAGGAGTTGGTAGATTTTACGTGGGCTGGGTGAGAAACCTTTAAATAAGCAAGTGAAAATCTCTCGCAATACAAAGTCAATGGTGGGAAGAAAAGTTGAGTGGTACCAATGTTACTGCCAATGTCCCGCCCCTATGCAAGACTCAGGAGCATCTTGTTGACATTTAACCTTGAAAATACCTGGGTTTAGACCCCTTATGTACCATGTTAAGTTATCTGCAGTATTAACGTATCCTTATCATTTGTAAAACTGATTATTTTGTAATTACAGCATTAATATGCATACTAGTATACCATAGACACATGTAATCATGTTATGAATAGTTCTATCATGATCTATGCCCTTCAAAACATGGGTCTAGACACCTTCATTTTTCAATTATCTGCAATATTGGCTGAGATATGTCAAAAATCGTTTTTTTGATAATGGCAGCAGTAATTTGCATAAAAATGGTATGTGGGACATTTTTTCAGCTTGGGGCCATAGCTAGTCATTTTCTACACATTTATTCCAATCTAGAAACACTGATTAGAAGTATATCTCCGGGGGGTGCAGGGGGACCTAGTCTTCCTACTAGACTAAATGAGAAAATGAATTTAGTAGAGGATAATTAGGAAAGTTTTACTTTGGTAATGAAATCCCGATGGTGTGACGGGAATGTGACGGTAATGTGACGAGCGTCCACTCTGAGTCTGGGTCTCTGGGAGGTCAGTGGATTGAAATCGATCCCGGCCGAGTCAAACCTAAGACTTCAAATATGGTACGCGCTGCTTCCTTGTTTGACACTCGCCATTTTAAAAGGACTAGGGCATGCCCGTACTATATATACGTATATCTAAAATTATATCCCCCCCCCCTCTATTTACATGAAATGGTTTGGTCCAAAGCGAACGGCTTGCGAGTACGGTGACAATCCCCCCCCTCTATTTACATGGAATGGTTTGGTCCAAAGCGAACGGCTTGCGAGTACGGTGACAATCCCCCCCCTCTATTTACATGAAATGGTTTGGTCCAAAGCGAACGGCTTGCGGAGTTTGGTAAAGAAATCGCCATAGCGTGCACAAACGCGCAGGAAAGCGAAAGAATCGCAAATTAGTTTTAATTAGTTTTAAAACATAGTTTAACGCCAACATAGTTTGCCAACGTGAAATAAATGAATACGCTCTCAAATGTGCCGTCCGAGGCAGAGTCTGTTCGCCACGTTCGGCACACGTGATAACTCGCTGCTCTCTGATTGGTTGAATCGTTTTTTGGACATAGCTCGGTAACTACTTGTCCGATTAATATGAAACCTTGAAAAGGCACATCCTCGGGTCCCCAGCAATATACCTGGCAAGTTTCAAGTATATCGAACCCGTGGTTGTCGAGAAACAGCGGTTACAGACATACATACATACATACATACATACATACATACATACATACATACATACATACACACAGAGATTACTGGAATTATAGATAGATAGAGGATGGCCAAGGAACCATAAGTTGGCAACCGTTTTGAAGGCTTGACGAGTCTAATGGCCGTCTGAATTAAAGTTTATTACAAGGGAACTTAACCTGTATTACATCAAGAGTCGTGGTCATGACTTCAGCCAGGTTACTCTTAGACTACAATACACCTTTACACATGGTAATTAAGAAAACGAAGAGGAGGAAGAGACGAATAAGATAACGAACAACAAGCATTCTGAGTATTGCGCTGCAATACATGTCCCCTACCAAAGTTCAAAGTGCCATAACTTTGTCAAAAATGATCGAATATGCAAATTTATGCACGGTTGATGCTGGTTTTCAAACTTGATCTGAGGTATGCTGAGACACGTGTGTCATGCCTCGCCTCGTTGATAAGCCCACAAGGTCGCTCCGTGGAGCAGCCTGCACGTATTGCACTGTGTGAATTATATAATTATTACCAACTCACGGTCTGAGGTACTAGCGATTCAAGAGACATCCATTTTTAAAATATTTTCGTTTAATTAACGATATCTGCCAAACCACGAGCCCTATCGCAAATTCCAAAAGGACATTTTAGTAGACTGACATGCTGAACAGATTTGTGAAGTTTCCCCTCGATTGGATCAAAAATGAGGGATGGGCTCAGTTTTAAAGGTTCATGCTTAAAAACGTCATAACTCTGAAACCATAAGTAATTTATTATATTTTCCGGTTCACGATCAATGATCGATGTGTATATATATGTTGCTCGGCTTGGCTCCGCCCCTCCCGAAAGCGCACGCTGTGTCGCGCTGTTGACGTTCGTGAGACGAGGCTGAGGACGCGCAGTGCGGCTTGAGGAGAACTCGAGAATAAACAAGAGATATCCATTTTAAAAAATATTTTCGTTTAATTAACGATATCAGCCAAACCACGTGCCCTATCGCAAATTCCAAAAGGAAACTTTAGTGCTGAACAGATCTGTGAAGTTTCCCCTCGATTGGATCAAAAAGGAGGGAGGAGCTCGGTTTTAAAGGTTGATGCTTAAAAACGTCATTACTATGAAACCATGTGACGCATGACGTCATGCTCGCTGACTTTTTGTTCGTCATGGGTATGCGATTCTGCCTGCAAAGTTTGGCCTTGATCTGTTCAGCCGTTGCAGAGAAAAAGGGGTTTTCGTGTTTTCACGGAAAACAATATGGCGACCGAACCACGTGACCTGTGACGTCATAATTAACATTAAAATATTCTACAGACCGAGTCCATCATATGGTGAAAATTTGATCTCAATCGGTCCTATTATTGCAGAGAAATAGGTTTTTAAAGGAAATTAAAACTTAAAATGGCATTGAGTTAAGGATCATCAGAATTAGCAGAATTACCAAAGTTCAAAGTGCCATAACTTTGTTAAAAATGATCGAACGTCGTGAAGTTCGAACTTGATCTGTAACTTATCATGAGGAAACCATGTGCCAAGTTTGAAATCATTAGCAATAAGCGTTTAGAAAAAAAAGTCCGGAAAACTGTTCTTTGTGTGACAGACTGACAGACTGACAGACTGACGGACTGACGGACGGAGGGACGGCGTGCAAACCTATAGCCCCCTCCGGTGTACACCGGTAGGGGACTAATAAGAAGAAGATGCAATGAACAAAATGGCCCTTTACAAACAAGGATTGCCCAAAGGGTAGAACTGGGGTTCAACTCGATTCCGCATGAATTGTGCTGTTACACGCAGACACTCTCATGCCTCTGCGAAAATGGCAGGTTATGTTCTCACTCTTGTTACTTGCCGGAAAAAATTCCGGCAAATATGTTGGTTGGTTGCTTTGTCTGTCTGTCTGTCTGTCTGTTTGTGCGCAGTACTTCGTCTACATCGTTGCACATAGCATCGCCATACTTTACACACATATTTGCCTTGCCCTGGAATAGGCTGTGCCCAATTTTTAACTATCTAGGCCCAAGGTCAAGCTCAAGGTCACCCAAAATGTGAAATCAGGGGGGTCGAGTTTTCATTTAAAATATATTTCAAACCACTATAACTCTGAAAGGACAAGAGATATGCATACACTTACTGTTACTGACATATAGGAAGTCACATACGACATTTCATTTGGCACCATGGCCTTTGACCTTGAGTGACCTTGAAAGGTCAAACTCAAGGTCAAAAATTGTTTTTTTTACTAATAACCGTCAAACGTTATCCGATTCCCTTCTAACCAACATCAAAATGTTCATTATTCAATTACCGAAAAATAACATGTGGCATAGAATGGTCAAAAATGCTTAGTTTTAATTATTTTTTGGGGTCAAAGGTCAGGGGGCCAAGTTTTCATTGAAAATATATTTCAAACCACTAAAACTCTGAAAGGACAAGAGATATGCAGACACTTACTCAGTTACCTTCCATTGCTTAGCATATATACATGCATAGATTTCCCGCCATTTTGATTCAAAATGGCCGATTTAAAAAAAAGTACATTCCGGCAAGTCCTCGGTCTCTGACCGATTTTTCATTACTTGCTGGAAAAGATTCCGGCAAGTATGTTGATCGGTTGGTTTGTCTGTCTGTCTGTCTGTTTGTCTGTTTGTTCGCAGTACTACGTCTACACCGTTGCACGTAGAATCGCCAAACTGTACACACATATTTGTCTTGCCCTGGAATAGACTGTGCCCAATTGATGACGTCATCGGTCATGTGTTTCGGCCGCAATCTTGGAAAAACCGAAAAACTTTGCACCTCTATATCTCCGAAAGTGCTGAATATAAAACATTGAGACATGGCTCATTGTAAAGAACTCTCCATGGGGAATAAAATATGTTAAGGATGACGTCATCGGTCACGTGATTCGGCCGCCATATTGGAAAAACCGAAAAACATTGCACCACTATATCTCCGAAAGTGCTGAACAGAAAAAATTGAGACATGGCTCTTTGTAAAGAACTCTCCATGGGGAATAAAATATGTTAATTATGACGTCATCGGACTCATGGTTCGGCTGCCATCTTGGAAAAACCGAAAAACTTAGCACCTCTATATCTCCGAAAATGCTGAATAGAAAAAATGAAACATGGCTCATTGTAAAGAACTCTCCATGGGGAATAAAATATGTTAATGATGATTTCATAGGTCACGTGGTTTGGCCGCCATCTTGGAAAAAACGAAAACCTTAGCACCTCTATATCTCCGAAAGTGCTGAATAGAAAAAATTGATACATGGCTCATTGTAAAGAACTCTCCATGGGGAATAAAATATGTTAATGATGACGTCATCGGTCACGTGGTTCGGCCGCCATATTTGTCCTAAATGGCCGATAAAAAAGTAAATTCCGGCAAGTCCTCGGTCTCTGACCGATTTTTCATCTGTTTGTCTGTCTGTCTGTGCAGAGGATATCTCAAAAAGTTATGGAGAGATTCGGATGAAACTTGATGGAGAGGTTGAGTCCGTGACAAGGTCGAATTGACTGGATTTTGGTGAAGATCGGGATCCAGATATGAGATTTTTTTTTTAATTTCTAAAACGATTATTCACCTTTGAGAGATGGACCAAAAACGATATAGGCCTACATGATGATATTTCAAAAGTTGTGAATAGATTATGACAACACTTGGTGGATGAGTTGGATGCGTGACGCGAATAAGCGGATTAGATTTTGGTTAAGGTACAGATGTAGATCCGGCCTATCAGTGGGATTTAAAAAAAAACATAACCTCGTCAGCCTGGCAGAGGTAGGTGTGCTCTTGCGAGTGCCGTTGTCGTTACCTCTGCCCCCAAAGGTGGATGGAAATTATGTTTTCACCCCTGTCTGTCCATTTGTATGTCCGTTTTTGAACAAAATATCTCAAAAAGTTGTGGACGGATTCCGACGAAATTTGGCAGAGATGTAGCGTATGTGATAAGGACGAAATGAGATTAGATTTTGGTGAAGATCCAGATTAGGATCTGGATACTAGAATCTTTAAAGTGATTCTTCACCATTGGGAGATAGGGCCAAAAACTATACATATTAGGATATCTCAAAAAGTTGTTGATGGATTTGGACGAAACTTGGTGGACCGGTTTGGGTGTCTGACAAGGGCGATTCGATTCGATTTTGGTGAACATCGGGATCTGGCTCGTATAATTTAACTCCATAAACAAACATTGGCAGTAGAATGGGCTGTACTGAAGAGCTCAGTAACTTTCAACATGGCACCGTCATAGGATGCCACCTTTCCAACAAGTCAGTTCGTCAAATTTCTGCCCTACTAGAGCTGCCCCGGTCAACTGTAACGGCTGTTTTTGTGAAGTGGAAACGTCCAGGAGAAACAACAGTTCAGCCGTGAAGTGGGAGGCCACACAGCTCACAGAACAGGACCGTCGTGCTGAAGCGCGTCAGCAACGTCAGCACCTCAACTGTTTGTCAGGAGTTTCATGAAATGGGTTTTCATGGCCGAGCCACCCCACACAAATCTAAGACCACCATGCGCAATGCCAAGCGCTGGCTGGAGTGGTGTAAAGCTCGCCACCATTCTACTCTGGAGCAGTGAAAATGCGTTCTCTGGAGTGATAAATCACGCTTTACCATCTGGCAGTCCGACGGACGAATCTGGGTTTGGTGGATGCCAGGAGAACACTACCTGCCCGAATGCATCGTGCCAACTGTAAAGTTTGGTGTTGGAGAAACAATGGTCTGGGGCTGTTTTTCATGGTTCGGGCTCGGCCCCTTAGTTCCAGTGAAGGGAAATCTTAACGCCACAGCATACAATGACATTCCAGATGATTGTGTGCTTCCAACTTTGTGGCAAGAGTTTGAGGAAGGCCCTTTCCTGTTTCAGCATGACAATGCCCCCATGCACAAAGCAAGGTCCATACAGAAATGGTTCGTCGAGATCGGTGAGGAAGAACTTGACTGGCCTGCACAGAGCCCTGACCTCAACCCCATCGAACACCTTTGGGATGAATTGGAACACCGACTGCGAGCCAGGCCTAATCGCCCAACATCAGTGCCCGACCTCACCAATGCTCTTGTGGCTGAATGCAAGCAAATCCCCGCAACAATGTTCCAACATCTAGTGGAAAGCCTTCCCAGAAGAGTGGAGGCTGTTATAGCAGCAAAGGGGGCACCAACTCCATATTAATGCCCATGATTTTGGAATGAGATGTTCGATGAGCACATACGGGTGTGATGCTTGGGTGTCCACATACTTTTGGCCATGTAGTGTATATTGGTCGTTTGCGTTTGTTATTACTTTGCAAAAAAAATAATTTTGGACAAGTATGTTGATCACTCTGGTTTGTGTGTTTGTGTGTGTGTTTGTGTGTTTGTCTGCCCGCTCACTTACACTTGCCTACAGGTCACAATTTTAAAGCGATCTTCACGAAACTTCAACAAATGGTAGAGCTGGTGGTCCGACAGAGTCCTGTTAATTTTCTTTAGGTGAAAATGTCAAAAGGTCAACTCAAGGTCAAACTTCCAAAATCATCAATTTTCATCTGAAAAATCCTCAATTTTCATCCGATTGACTTTATTTATTTATATATTTTTGTATACAGAATCGAGGCTCATGTAAGAGCTTACACATTGAACATGAAAACATGCACAGACACATAAGACATACAATGAAGGGAGCGGGAGACAAGCGGGGGAGATAGAGGAGAGATAGACACAAGCACAACAACAGTAGACAACAGGGATATTGGGAGATCTGTGGAAGGGAGAGGGCTGGCGGGAGGGGGGAGGGGCACACGGTATAAAGCAAATGAACACCACCAGGAATTTCAGGAAAGAAGTTGGAGATTGAAAGAGGCGGATTTGGGGTGTTTTAACAGGGGTAAAAAAGATCAAGGTTTTGGATGGGGGAAGATAAGAGATGGTGGTGAACAGCTGTTTTAAAGACCTGGAGGGAGGAGTGGGATTGTAGAGAGTGAGGGAGGTTGTTCCAGAGGCGGGAGAAAAGGGGAATGAAAGAGTGAAGGTGAGCAGAGAGTCTTGATTTTGGCAGTTTCACCAGAAGAGGATTGCTGACAGATCTTGTACGTCCTGCAGGAATATTTGGGGGCAGAGCATTGACAGAGCAGGGGGAGCTAGGCCGAAGAGGAGCCGGTAGAAGACATAAAGACCACCTACCTGCCTGCGGTGAGTGAGTGAAAGGCCCTCAGAATCAGCTTCATCGCAGAAGATTCCAAGGATTCTGAATATTTTGGTGTCAGCAGCGTGAAGCCGAGCTAGGTGTAAGGCAGGTGCACCAGCCCAGAGGGGAGAGCAGTATTCCATTGAGCTGTGGACAAATGCCAGGGGAACGCTTCATGAAATGCGTTTTCAACAGTTTGTTTGTTGAGTTTGAATAGGAGAGTACTTGAAATTAGACTTAGATCATACCATAAATGGGAAGGCTCAGAGGCCAATGAAAGCTTTGTATCTCAGGAGCTCAGAAGTGCCCAGAAAGGACTTTGCACGACGGATGATGCCCAGTTGGCAACTAGCTTTGGAGGCCAGATTGGAAATGTGGTTTTCCCAGGAAAGATCATGGCAGATATTGAGACCCAAAAGCTTGAGTGACAAAACTTCCTTGAGAGGATTGTTCAGAAAATAGATGGGAGGGTTTTCCAGTCGGTCTTTTCGGAGAGACAAAGTGAGAGTGTGAGATTTGTCAGGATTGAAAGACATGTTCCACTTGTTTGACCAGTTTGTGATGTTATTCAGGTCTGCAGAGAGTGAAGAGGCTGCAGAGAGTGAAGTATCGTGCTCTGCATGACGTTTTCTTGTTTGCTTATTTTTGATCTTATTCCGAATGTAACCACCAAGTTTGGGGAACAAGTTTGAATTAAAGAAATGAAACTTTGCCATTTTAATTTTTTCCATGTCATTTATTTTACGGATTACACATGGCCAAAGCATCATCAAGCTCATATAAACAACCGGCTCATGACTCGTGTAAATCTTTTGAGTATTAAAGCCTTACACGTTTGACATTATGACGTGACACTTGTCTTGAGACTTGGCTCAGGTGACTTGAAACTTGGCTCAGGTGACTTGTTGACATCTGTACCACAGGGTGTTGCAGGGTTTTGGAGCACTCCTTTATCCAGAGGGGATATCAACACAGCTTTCCCATCTGCATTCACTTGTGGATGTTAAATGTCGCATAATGTTTTATGGAAGAGAAGCCATGTGTGCTGGTGTCTTAGTCAATTTTCATAAATGGGTTTATTTTAGTAGATAAAAAATTTAACCTGGAAAATGTATATGCAAGTAAGTAAGAATTTTCTTATATTGTATATACTAGGGCATGCCCGTACTATATCTATATCTAAAATTATATCCCCCCCCCTCTATTTACATGAAATGGTTTGGTCCAAAGCGAACGGCTTGCGAGTGGTGACAATCCCCCCCCTCTATTTACATGCAATGGTTTGGTCCAAAGCGAACGGCTTCCGGAGTTTGGTAAAGAAATCGCCATCGCGTGCACAAACGCGCAGGAAAGCGAATGAATCGCAAATTCGTTTTTATTAGTTGTAAAACATAGTTTAACGCCAACATAGTTTGCAAACGTGAAATAAATGAATACGCTCTCAAATGTGCCATCCGAGGCAGAGTGTGCCCGCCACGTTCGGCACACGCGATCGTTCGCTGCTCTCTGATTGGTTGAATCGTTTTTTGGACATAGCTCGGTAAGTAATTGTCCGATTAATATGAAACCTTGAAAAGGCACATCCTCGGGTCCCCAGCAATATACCTGGCAAGTTAAAAGTATATCGGACCCGTGGTTGTCGAGAAACAGCGGTCACAGACAAACGTACAGACAGACAGAGATTACTGGAATTATAGATAGACTAGGGCATGCCCGTACTATATCTATATCTAAAATTATATCCCCCCCCTCTATTTACATGAAATGGTTTGGTCCAAAGCGAACGGCTTGCGAGTGGTGACAATCCCCCCCCTCTATTTACATGCAATGGTTTGGTCCAAAGCGAACGGCTTCCGGAGTTTGGTAAAGAAATCGCCATCGCGTGCACAAACGCGCAGGAAAGCGAATGAATCGCAAATTCGTTTTTATTAGTTGTAAAACATAGTTTAACGCCAACATAGTTTGCAAACGTGAAATAAATGAATACGCTCTCAAATGTGCCATCCGAGGCAGAGTGTGCCCGCCACGTTCGGCACACGCGATCGTTCGCTGCTCTCTGATTGGTTGAATCGTTTTTTGGACATAGCTCGGTAAGTAATTGTCCGATTAATATGAAACCTTGAAAAGGCACATCCTCGGGTCCCCAGCAATATACCTGGCAAGTTAAAAGTATATCGGACCCGTGGTTGTCGAGAAACAGCGGTCACAGACAAACGTACAGACAGAGATTACTGGAATTATAGATAGATAGTCTATAATGTGTACGAATCATTTAGATATAAACATCTTACTATTTAATTTGTGGCATTTTTCCTTTAAGCTGATATTTAATTGTTTATTTCAATCAAATGCTGATTGTGGTATTCGGAAATGTGATATTTTCCATTGTCCTCACATCTCTACCTAATAGGCCGCCATCTTCAAGATCCGAAGCACTGAGTCCGAAGCACTGAGTGTTTCACAAGACTTCGTGATTCAACAAAGAAGCACGACAGACTGTTCCGACTTAGCACGTAGAGCCTCGTCATGCAATCTTCATTTCTGAAGAGGATATATACCTATATAGAACCACCTTTGGAGGCCATTTTTCCCTGCAGAGCAGGGGTTAGCCTTTTTTGGGCACCATGGTCCCCCTTTTGAAGCAATGTTTTACGGCCGGATGCCCTTCCTGCCACCAACCCTGTTGGTCGCCCCTTGCGACACACAGGGAATTACCAGTGAAGTGGTACTCAATTTGCCGACCGAGGAAGTCGGCCCCTCTGGCGTAAATTCAGCGATCGACCGGGATTCGAACCCAGGATCCTAGGATCCCAAGCCGCACCCTAACCGCTAAGCCAACACCACTAGGATCCCAAGCCGCACCCTAACCGCTAAGCCAACACCAGGCTAGGATATATACCTATATGTTATCAGAATATCAGGTGGGATGGTTGCAACTATATCTGGTAAAAAATAAAACATCCTGGACCCAAACCCGAAGCCCGCTCGTTTACTTTCAGGCTGAGACTTCAACCCGGTTGCTCTTTTTCCATTACAAAGCAATATTTTAAGGAAGGGAGCATATGTACTCTCCTATTCTGCTACAGGACATGCAACAGCATTCCAAAGGACTTCCAAAACACTATTATGGCAAAAAATATAACACCTACTTGCAAATACCATTAAACCTGTACGTATTGGCCGTTCGCTTTGGCTTTGCGAATGGACCAAACCATTTCATGTAAATAGAGGGGGGGGATATAATTTTAGATATATATATAGTACGGGCACGCCCTAGTATACTTAAATGTCCCTCTTAAAACAAATAAATGCAGTTGTCACTTTTTTCATTTTTATTTATCGCGAGTATCTTTATGACTCATTTATGATAATGTTTCTACATAATTCTGCAAACCCTATTAGTTTTTTACTCGATGCCATACAAAAATTAAAGTCCCTTCATCTGCTCATATGTGTTAACGGATGATGTCAACAATAATACATTAAAATCAAACTTTACAAACTATTCCACGACTGTCGATATGATCTGTGATGAGTTACTAAGTACATGCACATCCCATGCATGCGTTGTTCCAAGAAAGCTATTTGGTGGAACAATTTGTGTAACCTCAAACCCCAAAGCTGCTGCGTGAACAGAAAAGTTCCTTCCAAACTGTTGGGAAAACTGATCCCAGATATCCCCCAGCTGCTTCCATTTCCAAGATATCAAGTTCATTTTACATGCCCAAGCATACCTGATTGCAGTATTTGTATAATGTCGTTATTCGAATCGATTTGGACAGACTCTCTGAATGTCAGGACCCCCTGTCATGTGGATGGAGTTCGAGATCGATCAAAAGAGAATGAAAAGGCAAGGCACGCAGTTTATGAATGTTACATGCAATGTGAGCAATAAGTTGTGGATGAGTGATGTGTTTAACTCCACCCAAGCTTAACCACAACCTCAAGGCCTTTTTCAGAAAATCGCGTTTGCTGAGCCGCATACTTGAAAATCTCAAGTTGCCTTTCCCTGGATTTTGAAGCTTAGATAGACACCGTTTGCTGGGATGCAATGAAGGTCCACATCAAATGGAACATGTGGTACAATTTGCGATTCCTTTGCTCCCCCTTCTGCTCTGCCCTATATTCGTTCGTGGTAATTTCGGTGGTGTAATGGTCACAGCGTCTGTTTTGAGTCTGGGAATTTGGCAGTTCGAACCAAAGCTTGAACGGAGTTCTACCAAAGACGTTCAAAATGGTACGTGGTGCTTCCTTGATGCTCAGCATTTAAAAGGATAGAGCATGGACAAATAATCATAGGTTCAAAGGTTGGCAACGATTGCACATTATTGATGGCCTCCTCAGTTCATGTCTTTGTCTTTGTCTTTGTCTTTTTTAAAGTTCATGTCTTTGTCTTTTTTGCATCAATCGTTGAAGTTCATTGATCGTGGTGGTATTGAACAGAATATACTCACCTTTCATCTCCCAAACCATTTTAGTCACAGCAGATGTTACATCCCTCTACACTAATATTCCACATTCAGAAGGCCTGTCTGCATGCCGCAAAGCCCTCGATACACGACAAGTCCCAATGCCACCTACTCAAGACCTTATGCGCCTATTAGAACTGACACTCAAACTGAATAATTTCCAATTCAACGGACGACATTACATTCAAACTCAAGGTACCGCTATGGGTACCCCTGTTGCACCATCGTACGCTAACATCTTCATGGGAATGATAGAGGCCAAGATCAATGCACAACCTCATCACGGCATCCTGGAAAAATCCTGGGTATGTTATATTGATGACATCCAGTTCATCTGGTCAAAATCCCGCCGTAGTCTCACACAATTCCAAAATGAATTAAATTTGATTCATCCGACCATCAAGTTCACATTCGACAGCTCACAGTCCGAAGTTCACTTTCTAGACACATCACTCACGCTTCAAAATAACAGACTCGAAACAGAACTATACAACAAACCAAAAGACACCCACTCTTACCTTCTCCCTTCTTCATCTCATCCTAAACATACAATTGCAAGCATACCATACAGTCAAGCACTCAGAGTAAGACGCATTTGCTCAACAAAAATGGCAGAAGGAACTTCTCTCTACCAATTAGAAACACACTTCATTGCAAGAAACTATGACCCTCACTCTGTGAAAAAAGCAATAAACCGAGCAAAACGCATACCGAGAGCAGACCTTCTGACTTACAAACCCAAACCTGCAACTAACCGTGTCCCACTGGTAACCACCTACTCTCCTACCTCATCCAAATTGCCAAGTATTCTGAATAAGGTCCTTCCCCTCCTCCATCAATCAGAAACACTCGGCACCACATTTCCTCAACCTCCACTACCATCATTTCGACGTGGTCGGACACTCAGGGACCTTTTGGTGAAAGTAAAGCACCCACAGCCCCCACAACAAAGAAACTAGGATCCCTGGCTTCTATAAATGCACAGCAAACAAATGTATTATTCACAAGCATTTACCAGAAGGAAACAAATTTTGTAGTTCTCGCACTGGACAAAAATTCCCCATCACCTCCTATATGAACTGCAAATCTACATGGGTCATATACCTAATCACTTGCCAAAAGTGCACCAAACAATATGTTGGAAAAACTGAGAATACACTCTACGCACAATTTAATAACACCCGGTCAGAAATCAATTACTTCCACACCAGTCAGGGCAAATCTCTACCTTACACGATACACTTTAATCAACCGTATCACACTATAAATGACATTCAAGTCTCTGCCATTGAATCAATTACAAATCGATCACACACCACGATTCTGAAACGTGAGTCCTTTTGGATACATAAACTTCGGACAAAAATCACTCATGGCATAAATTTTGATGTATAAAGAATGTTCCTACATGAACCCAATCAAATCATTAACCGTAACCCATTCATTCACTCATTCATTCATTCTACCTTTATATGTCATTTGTATAAATATATAAATAAATATATAAATATATGATATGAATATAAATGGTATATGAATATATGCTTGTGTGTTTATGTATGTATGTATCTCTATATTTGTATATGCACGTGCACCGAACTGTAACGCGAACGGTAACTGTAAGCTGTGCTTCACTTCCGTTGAACTTGGGGACAGTGAGTGAGCTATAGCGTGGGTCTTCCTTTTTATATGCATCTTCTACACATATCACACATCTTACACACATATCACTGCACATACTTGTCTGATATACATGCCTGTTGTTTATGTAGACCAATAAGAAGACCTTTGTTGGTCGAAAGCTTTTCCAGAATTAAAGATCGACCGTCCTGAAGCTACGTCCGCGTCTGATTTAATCTCCCGATTATTTATTTAATGCAAATGAGCCGCCCTGCTCATACTGTGGAGTTTCTACATTTCTCACAGTTATATATATATATATATACAGTATATATGTATATATATATATATATATATATATATATATATATATATATATATATATATATATATATATATATATATATATATGTATATATATATATATATATATACAGTATATATATATATATATATAAAACAGTTTGTGTGTGTGTGTGTGTGTGTGTGTGTGTGTGTGTGTAATGTTACCGATAGACTCCTAAACGGAGAAACTCACGTGCTTGATATTTGGCATAGACATGGCCATTGAGCCTGGGAAGAACATGGCCGACCTAAAAAAAAATATTTCATAATATTTTTTTTACCATATTTTTACCTCAGCGCATTTCAGCGAGGAATATAATACACGGAATCTGAGCCGGTGGCAGAGCAGCGCGCTGATTCGCTCAGAGCGATCACGTGATGCTCCTTGCCACCATAAACTCACAGCAAGTAGCATAGATTTTAGCATGATTAGCATTTAGCATGATTTAGCATGATTTAGCAAAGATAGTAGCATGTTTCACATAGATTTTTTTTCAGCAAGGAATATTATACCTGGAATCTGAGCTGGTGGCAGAGCAGCGCGCTGATTTGCTCAGAACAATCACGTGATGTTCCTTGCTGCCATAAACTCACAGTTACGCATTCGCACGTAATTCAGAGCGAAAAGCGATTGCGCTTTTTCACATTTCAGCGAGGAACATTGCCATTCACACCACATAGGTTTTTTTTTCTTTCATCTTTAGATCCATATTTTTTTTCAGCGAGGAATATTATACACGGAATCTGAGCCGGTGGCAGAGCAGCGCGCTGATTCGCTCAGAGCGATCACATGATGTTCCTTGCCGCCATAAACTCACAGCAAGTAGCATAGATTTTAGCATGATTAGCATTTAGCATGATTTAGCATAGATAGTAGCATGTTTCACATAGATTTTTTTTCAGCGAGGAATATTATACACGGAATCTGAGCCGGTGGCAGAGCAGCGCGCTGATTAGCTGAGCGATCACGTGATGTTCCATCCCCGCCGCCAGACTATTGAACATAAAACACAGTTTGTGTGTGTGTAATGTAATGTTTCCTCCCCTCCCCTCCCTCCCTCCCCTCCCCTTCCCCTCCCTTCCCTCCCCCTCCCCTCCCCCTCCTCTCTCCTCCCCCTCCCCTCCCCCCTCCCTCCCCTCCCCCCTCTCCTCCCCCTCCCCCCTCCTCTCCCCTCCCCCTCTCCTCCCCTCCCCCCCCGTTCCCCTCCCCTCCCCTTCCCCCTCCCCCTCCCCTCCCCCGCCCGGCAATGCCGGCCGGGTACTTCTGCTCGTATATATATATATATATTTATATATATATATATATATATATATATATATATATATATATATATACATATATATATATATATATATATATATATATATATATGACGTTGTTCACCTCTCGAGCAGGTGAAAGCACATATGCATAAAGTAGAACCAGTTATATCTTAATATTTTGATTACCAATCAAGTTAGATTGTATCGATGGGATAAATATGCATTGCGAGTGTGAGTTAGTATAAAATTCTGTTCCTTTTCACCCTCTCCACCTTCCTTTCCTCCACATCTCAGAAAAAGGGGTCAAAGGGGTTTAAAATGTCTTAAGGGTGTAGTACTGGTGAAAAATTGAGAAAACTACATAGGTACCTTTGAGAGGCCTTCACACAAAAACAAAGTCAAGTTAATATCTAATTTTCAGTTTTTCTTGAAAGATATAATCTTGGCTTTAACTCAGACCAGTTTCAACGCTTCTTTGTCATATTACATGCATATAATTTGCATAAATTAGACCGTCAATAAAAAACAAGGAAAAACAAAGAACACATTTCTACTTCTATCTTCTATGTCACCTATCATTCTTTTCACACAAAACTTGGTACATGTATTATACATGTGTTACTCTACTACCTGATGAGAGGATTTTGTGAAATTATGTCAAATGTTCACTAATTAGCTAATTATGCCAATTACCAGATAAAACTTGGTTGTCCTTCAATAAATCCACAATGGCTACTCCTATAAACAAAAGCCTTTATCATTTTAAAGGAAGTGATATTCTGAATATCCTATCCAAATTTCAGCCCAAAAGAATGGTGCAAATTAAAGTTATAACAAATTTCATGCATGCAAAATGCAAAATATTATATTGAATTTAATTGAAATTTGAATTTTTCAATAATTAGGGGTACTTCTATGACCTCTAATAGCATGATTCTCGTTTATAAGACTATAAGGAAACTGTTCAGCTAAAAACAAAAAAACAAAAAAAAAATCACCTGTTCACCAGTACTACACCCTTAAGGGTCTTAAAAAGTCTAAAAAGGGTCTAATGGGTCTATAGGTTAAAAGGAGTCTAAAGGTCTAAAAAGCACGTTCCAATAGTACATAATTAATATACGTAGTCTCAGTCCAATAATACGTAATTTATTAATGTACTTAAGCCTCACTTTCAACGCGGAGTACGTAATTAATAGACATGCTCACATTTCAAAGGTACGTAATTATTAGATGTACAACGTAATTAATCGACGGGAGTACTCACGTTTCATTAGTACATAATTAATAGACGTACTCACATTGCATTAGTACATAATTAATAGACATACTCACATACCATGATTACTGTCTCTCTTAATTGCCTGCTCCGTTCTGCAAGCTCCTTGTTTTTCACCAACTGTTTCGGAAAGCCGGCTGGCTTGACAAGCGATAGCAAGCTGCTTGCTAATGGAACACATCCCAGTAATGTCCGAAGGAGAATGAATCATCATTATGCAACTTTCAACATGACCTATGAATGCGAAATGAGGCCTTATGTGCATGCGCTGTGTGTTTTAGTTCTTCTCGCCAGGAACTTTAGTTTGCCATTGCTAGCATGATATCTGCAATTGAAATCGTGTTTTAAACATAATTTTCAGCATTTGGATGAACGAGTGGCTATTTCAGAATGGTTAACCATAATTGTTCTGTTCCTGAATGAAAATGGGACTCATAGAAATATAGACATACGAGAAATATCCGTGGATGAGAGGTGTCGAGTTCAGGCCATTCCCTGCTTGTGCAAGCAGCAGTGGATATAATACACATGAACACAAACAAACACTGATGGACGCTTCTCCTTTTACAAATAGATGCAAAAATCTCGTATAATTTATCTTGTGGTCCCAGAACCAAACAAGAAAATATATATTTATATAGCACTCCCAGCCTTACAACTCCCACTCCCACCACCCCTCCTCCCAAACATGATTAATCGTAAATATCATCATTTTAAACTTACCCTGTGCAGTCACAATCCCCATATAGGACCTTCCCATCAGTGTTAAGTAGCACGAAGGTTTGGGTCGTTTTGGGCCCACATTGTTGGAGTGTTTGCAGTACTGAGTGCAATATATCAACTTTTTGGACAAGTAGATCAGAAAATTCTCTAAATATTTCATTGTGCAGAAATACCCCTTTCTCTCAGTTATGTTTCCAATTATTTTTGGCTTCTTTCTGAAGCTTTGTGAGCCATTTTATGTTACAATCCTTATCTTGCACACATGATATATATTCGTCTGCCCCGATGCCCCCCGTTTCTTGGGGTTTCTGTGTATGTGCACCGAGCATTCTGGGGCGGATTGCGTCATTCTGAAAGTGGCGTATTGGACCAGTAACCAATGATGTACGAATGCGCTCTTGCTTTGAAAAACTGGAAGAAAGAGAGAGGGGAGGTTAGAGAGTTGGGGTGTGGGAGTAGAGAGGAGAGAAGAGGCTTGGGAGAGGGAGGTTGAGGCTATTGGGGGAAGGGAAGGTTGAGGACTTAGGGTGCAGAGGTCATTGAAGGCTTGTGGTGGAGGCGGGAAGGAGTGGGATGTTGAGGATTGGTATGGGGAGGGGGTTGAAGATCGAGGTGGGATGTTGAGGATTGGTATGGGGAGGGGGTTTAAGATTGGGGTGGGGTTTGAGGATTATAGGTTGGGAGGGATTGAGGAGTTGGTTTGGGGAGGGTATTTGAAGACTTGGGGTAGCGAAGGGATTAAAGCCTTAGGGTTGTGGGGGGGGGGGGGGGGTTACCGATTTGCGGTAGGGGTGGTGTTGAGTACTTGGCTTAGGGTGAGGAGGTTGAGGATTTTGGTAGGGGAGGGGGTTGAGGGCCTGCAGTGGGCAAGGGGTTTGAAGATGTTGAGTGAGAAGGGAATTGAAGCCTTGGGTTCTGTGGGGGGTGGGCGTGGGGAGGGGTGTTGAGAAGTTGGATTTGGGAAGTTGAGGATTTGGGGTTGAGGGGGGGGGGGGGGCAAGTTGTGGATTTGAATTTCTATTTTACATTACTAGGAATTCCACGGGTCCCCTGCCAGTATTATTATAGCTCATCGGATCCCTTTTTGCACACTTTTATTTAACTTCATCTGAACTTTGTTTGTTTGTCCCGTTTCAAATATTTGAGCCGTTCGTTTTCTAGGTTCCATACGTCCTAGAGAGCTGAAATTTAGCCCACGGTACTCTTTTCATCGATGAAAATTTAATTTAAAAATAATAATAAAAAAAGAAATTGGTTTAAAACTTTTTAAAAAAAAAGTGTGTAGCCATAAAACATGTTTTTTGTTTACTTGTTATGGAGTAGCTTTTACCTTTTCAAGTAATTATACGGTACGTTATGTTCACAATATCATTTTCATTTATCAGCCCAATTAAACGTGCAATGTAAAAATTGAGTTAGAGAGAGATTGAGATTGATTTAGAGTAAATAGGGCTCAGAAGAGCTCGTGGAATTAATTGTATCCTGTTGATGATCTCATCACTGCAGGACTGCAGGTCCATGGAAGGGAATTGAGGCAGTGTGTGAGACAGAGCTTATTGGCCTTTTACTAATCACAGCTTTGCTGTCAACTTTAAACTGGCGTGCTTATTACAGATCAGCATGTGTCTTTGATTTGTAATCTCTACAGAAGTACATTTTAACTCGCAATCCCTACATAGGCCGAAATGTGCCCACAAAGTGGCCACATGGCACAAGGCCTAAGGCCTTTTTGCACCTAAGGCTAACATAATGGCTCAAGAAGCAAGACCACAGAATAAGCATCTGACCATGCAAGCCGCCATTGTTCCTGTGCATTCATTTGCTTTGATTTCCCGAATGCTTTAGAACTTCACTTTGAAGTGAACTATTCCCTATCATTTTTAACATCCCCCCATCTTCCCTTGTAACCTCCATCACCAATAGAATCCTATTAGGGAGCAGGGGCCTAATTCGGTTACTTCAGATTCTTTCATCTTATTTCTTTGGTATGAGGATACAATCATACAAACATGTTTTTTCACGTAGCGTGGTGTGCGTAAGGCTTTGCGATGTATGGTATAATAATTAATAACAACAAGATGGTATTCATAGAATGCTTACCCCGCGCAGTCAACTTGGTGTGAGCCAAGCTCTTCTGTTTTTAAGTTGTTTTTTCTTTGATCCAATATGGCTGCCACACCACGTGACCGACGACTTTATAAATTGACATTGTCCAACATAATTGTTGCGTAGATCAAAGCTCAAGAAAATTCAAATTGATCAGACTAAGCGTTGTACTTGTCGAATTATGACGTCATATTTAAGGCACCAATGACCTCATCATTAACAACTCTTATTTCCCATGCAGAGTTCTTTACAATGAGCAACGTTTCATTTTTTTTACATGGAACGGTTTCGGAGAAAGAGAGGTGCAATGTTTTCGTTTTTTCCAAGATGGCGCCTGTACTACGTGATGTATGACGTCATAATTATGAAGAAAAAATTATACAGGAGGAGGCGCTCTTATGGTGAAAATTTCGTGTCAATCGGACTAACAGTTGCGGAGAAAAAAATGTGTCTTACTGATCGCTTGTCGAATTATGACGTCATGATGAAGGCAGTGATGACATCATCATTAACATATCTTATTCCCCATGGGGAATACTTGGCAATGAGCTTTTTTTCAATTTTTTCGTTTGAGCGGTTTTGGAGATAGAGAGGTGGAAAGTTTTTCCAAGATGGCGTCCGTAGTACGTGACCTATGACGTCATCCTTATCACTAAAAAATTATACAAACATTTTCTCGGAGCAATGGTGAAGTAAATTTTAAAATTCAGACACGCACGTATGCGATAAGCATGTACGCATTCGATCGCTTAACCCTGCTTTTTGCTTCGCGAGCGCAGGGTAATAATATCAGTTCTTAGGCCCATTAAGCATGCGCAATGGTTGCCAACCTATGGCTGTCGGTGCTCTTTCCTTTAAGTGCCGAGCATCGAGCAAGGAAGCAGCACATGCCATTATTAAAGTCTTTGGTATGACTCAGCCGGGATTCAGACTCTGAGCCTCCAACCATTCATCCTACGCAACTGAGTCTGCGCGAATACAAAATGGCGGCGATGAAATGAGTGCAGCATGAGGGAATTCATGGGAATCAAGTGAACAGATCTATATAAGGATTCTTGCCTCGTATAAATAGAGCACAATCATGAAGCAAAAATAAAGTTGTGGGAAAAAAGATTAAAACATGGGAAAGGCTGAGCGTGCCGTGGTGTCCGTAGGCCTACACCAACCATCGCTAAACGCCCGAAATAACGCGGGGACTTGAGACAACTTGGTTGGGCCGATCTCCATGAACTGCGAAATCAGGAATAGAGACGCAATCACTTCCAGATGGTTGAGCTCAAATGCTCGAAAAACCGTTGATCATCCGCCTCCATCCCCCTCCCAGAAAGGAGCGCGTTTTCCAAAACCCTTTCGATGTGAAGATTGTGACAACGTCACAAAGGAGGGGCTGAGAGGGCGGGATTAGGCCGCTAACATTTGCACCGGACTCCATCGGAACCGACGCGCCTTTTTGTTCCGTGCGACGTGACCATGCTGCCGATGGTCCACGCTCGAAGCGAGCCGAGCAAATCACCATTGCAAATGTCTCGACCCGTCCTGCTGCACCCAAGTACAAATACCTCGGTCTATCTCCATGGTGACAGCAAACTCGACCGTAACTGCTCTCATGAGCGACCATCACTGGCAGGGCAGCGACAATTGGTCGATGGTTGACTTGCTCAAAATCGAGCGTCCTATAAAGTAGATGAAGCGCGGGCAAAGTAACTTATCGTATTGCATTTGGGTTTGGTTTGTTTGTTGCTTGGCCAAAAAATTTCTTGGACAATTATGTTGATCCCTCCGGTTTGTGTGTTTGTGTATTGTTTGTGTTTGTTTGTCTGTCTTATACTTGCCTACAGGTCACAATTTTAAACCGATCTTCACGAAACTTCACCAAACGGTAGATTTCGTGGTCCTACAAAATCATATGTATCTTTGAGGTCAAAAGGTCAACAGAGGCCAAAGGTCAACCACTTTTTTTCAAATTTCTAAAATCCTCAATTTTCATCCGATTGACTTAAAATTTGAATAGGATTTTCATATCAGCGAATTGAATTCAACCACCAACTATTTTTCAGATCAACATAGGCCGAAAGGTCAACATAGGCCAAAAGGTCAACATTTTCAAATTCCTAAAATCCTCAATTTTCATCCGATTGACTTAAAATTTGAATAGGATTTTCATATCAGCGAATTGAATTCAACCACCAACTATTTTTGAGATCAACATAGGCCGAAAGGTCAACATAGGCCAAAGGCCAACAACTATTTCAAATTTCTAAAATCCTCAATTTTCATCCGATTGACTTGAAATTTCAATAGGATTTTCATATCAGCTTACTGAATTCAACCACAAACTATTTTTGAGATCAACATAGGGCACAAGGTCAGCATAGGCCAAAGGCCAACAACTATTTCAAATTTCTAAAATCCTCAATTTTCATCCGATTGACTTGAAATTTCAATAGGATTTTCATATCAGCTTACTGAATTCAACCACAAACTATTTTTGAGATCAACATAGGGCACAAGGTCAGCATAGGCCAAAGGCCAACAACTATTTCAAATTTCTAAAATCCTCAATTTTCATCCGATTGACTTGAAATTTCAATAGGATTTTCATATCAGCTTACTGAATTCAACCACAAACTATTTTTGAGATCAACATAGGGCACAAGGTCAGCATAGGCCAAAGGCCAACAACTATTTAAAATTTCTAAAATCCTCAATTTTCTTCCGATTGACTTGAAATTTTAATCGGATTTTCATATCAGCGAACTGAACTCAACCACAAACTATTTTTGATATCCACATAGGGCACAAGGTCAACATAGGCCAAAGGCCAACAACTATTTAAAATTTCTAAAATTCTCAATTTTCATCCGAATGACTTAAAATTTGAATAGGATTTTCATATCAGCTTACTGAATTCAACCACCAACTATTTTTGAGATCAACATAGGCCGAAAGGTCAACATAGGCCAAAGGCCAACAACTATTTCAAATTCCTAAAATCCTCAATTTTCATCCGATTGACTTGAAATTTCAATAGGATTTTCATATCAGCTTACTGAATTCAACCACAAACTATTTTTGAGATCAACATAGGGCACAAGGTCAGCATAGGCCAAAGGCCAACAACTATTAAAAATTTCTAAAATCCTCAATTTTCTTCCGATTGACTTGAAATTTGTATCGGATTTTCATATCAGCTTACTGAATTCAACCACCAACTATTTTTGAGATCAACATAGGTCACAAGGTCAATATAGGCCAAAGGCCAACAACAATTTCAAATTTCTAAAATCCTCAATTTTCATCCGATTGACTTGAAATTTGAATCGAATTTTCATATCAGCGAACTAAATTCAACCACCAACTATTTTTGATCAACATAGGTCACAAGGTCAACATAGGCCAAAGGTCAACCACTTTTTTCAAATTCCTAAAATCTTAAAGTTTCATCCGATTAACTTAAAATTTGAAGACTATTTGCACATCAGCTAACTGAATTCAACCACCAATTATTTGTGAGGTCAAAAGGATGCTCTGCTGAGTGCTATTCTACTTTATTCTCTTTTGCCAAGTGTCACTCTATGAGTGATTTTTCATCTGTTTGTCTGTCTGTCTGTTTGTCTGTCAATCGCCTACAGGTCACAATTTTAAACCAATCTTTACAAAACTTTACACTAAATGGTAGAGTTGGTCATAAGGAAGAAGCCCATTCATTTTGAGGTCAAAAGGTCAACATAGGTCGAAGGTCAACAACTTAAGGTGGAATTTCTAAAATCCTCAATTTTCATCCGATTGACTTGAAATTTCAAAACGATTTACATATCTGGTCACTGAATCCAACGATCAATTATTTTTGAGGTCAACATAGGCCAAAAGGTCACCATCGGCCGAATTTCTAAAATTGTCAATTTTCATCCGATTGACTTTAAATTTGAAGAAGATTTGTATACTTGATCATTGAATTCAACCACCAATAATTGTTTAGGTCAACATATGCCAAAAGATCAACATAGAGCCATAGGCGAAAGGTCAACAACTTAAATGGAATTTCTAAAATCCTCAATTTTCATCACATTGACTTTAAATTTGAAGAGGATTTGCATATCAAATCACTGAATTCAACCACCAATTATTTTTGAGGTCAACATAGGCCAAAGGTCAACAACTTACTTTCAGGATTTCACAAGTATTGTGCTATGCACGACATATTTCTTGTTTGTTTGTGTGTCTGTCTGTCCGCACATAATAATATGCTAACGTAGGGCACAAACTTCACCTGGTGGTAGACAGTATTACACGTTATCGTTTTCAACTCAAACCTACAATGCGAGTATGTCTATAAAGTACTTACTATTACAGTGCAAACACGACAATAAAGTAAGAACTATCACAATTTGAGTGTATATAAAGTACATGTATTACGAATGCGAGTATATCTATAAAATACATACTCGTGTCTATAAAATACGTGTGTGCATCTATAACATACATACTCGTGTCTATAAAATACGTGTGCGCATCTATAAAATGCATACGATTGGAACGTCAATCTTACTGTAATGTAGCAGACGTGGATGTCACCGAAACTCCAAAATTGACATGGCGGAAATACGCCACCTTTGGTGCTAGCCGGTATGATAAATCATCTTCTTTCATCTTATGAGTAGCGAGGTACCTGTGCTACGCACGCGTAGGAGCCTGGAATCTCACAGGCATGGGTAGCCGGTTCATGAATCACTTGGGCAAAAAACTTACTGCAGCTGGCCAGCAGGTGGGTAATGTTTCGATACGCGGTCAGTGACGAAACTGCAAATGCCGAATCCACGCACATGTGTGTCATTTTATGGGCTGAAACTGAGAATCTCAATTGCATTGAGAAATTGCTGAAGCCGCGAATGTGTTTACACAGGGAGAAAGATTGGTGTCATACGCAAACGCAAAATCTAAATTGTATTGAGATATTACCGAATCAGAGAATGTTTCCACACGTGGTCAATGGCGAAATTGCTAAAACCGAACCCGTGGATGAGTTTACATGCGGAGAGAGAGCAGCTTCATATGGGTGGAAACTCAATCATAATTGTATTGAGAAATTTATGAAACTCTCACCCACCTTAGGACACCCGCTGGGACCTCAAAACGTTTCACAGAAAATTTGGCGGGACTAGCCCCAAAACTGAGGGAGTAGTTTGGGGACGGACGGACAGACATTCCTGCTTCACATATATCATCGTAATGTCTTTTTTTTAAATCCGCACAAAGTTATAGTTTATATAAAGTACATCTTATTATAATGGAGCAAACGTATATGGTTCGCCATGTATGTTTATATGCGACGAAAACGTCTTCTTCTTCTTCAAATAAAATTACCACCCTCTTAATTAACACTCTTAATTGCGTTAAGACTGCTGAGACCCCTCAGACCTTTGACGACCCTTTAATTCCCCCAAAACCCTTCAGACCACCAAGACCCCTGAAGACACAACATACCCAAAACACCCCAAATACCCAAAACACCCCGAAGACCCAAAACACTCCGAAGACCCAAAACACAATGAAGACTCAAAACACCCCGAAAACCCAAAACACTCCGAAGACCCAAAACACCCCGAAGACCCAAAACACCTCAAAGACCCAAAACACCCCGAAGACCCAAAACACCCCGAAGACCCAAAACACCCCAAAGACCCAAAACACCATGAAGACCCAAAACACCCCGAAGACCCAAAACACCCCGAAGACCCAAAACACCTCAAAGACCCAAAACACCCAGAAGACCCAAAACACCCCGAAAACCCAAAACACCCCGAAGACCCAAAAGACCTTGAAGACCCAAAACACCCCGAAAACCCAAAACACCCCAAAGACTCAAAAGACCCCGAAGACCCAAAAGACCCCAAAGACCAAAAATACCCCGAAGACCCAAAAGAGACCAAAAATACCCCGAAGACTCAAAAAGCCCCTGAAGACCCCACATACCCAAAAGACACCGAAGACCCTTAAGACCCAAAAGCCTCTGAAGACACCAAAGACCCAAAAGACCCTGAAGACCCAAAAACAACTCAAAGACCCAAAATACCCTTAAAGGCCCAGAGGATCCAAAAGACCCTGAAGACCCAAATGGCCCTGAAGACCCAAAACACCATGAAGACCCAAAAGACACCGAAATGGTCAAAGATGCCGACCCCTCTGAAACGACGTGTGGTGAGGCGCGCAGAGCGCGCAGAGTCACGCTAGTCCTAGTGTATTAAAAAGAGGAAGACCCTCTCGTGACTAGGTTGTTGGTGTAAGTGCCCCGGAAGCAGTGACGGAAAGAGAGTGGCAATTATATGTGTGGGGAAAATTTCATGCTTGGCCAGGGTTGCCCAGATAGCTCGGATGGCAGAGCACTGGTATGGTTCACCAGAGGACCTGAGTTCGATTCCTGGTCTGGGGGCGTAATTTTCCCACTACATGACAATTAATTATAATCCTGTTCATTTAATTAAGTGTGTGTGTGTAATGCTACTCGGAGAGAACAATCTGTTGGGTCTAAAGTTTAATGGTAATTAAAATGCGGGATTGAAGTTTCTCAGCATCTTTTTCTCTTTCCATGAGACGGTTTGCAAAGCGACTTTCCATCGCCGAAGGGACCGATTACCTCTCGGCCGAGAGGCAAGGTGAACCGCCAACCTTATGGAGGTATGCAATGCTCCGACGTTTCCCAGCGTCTGATTTCCCCTCCCCCTGCTTCCTCAATTTCCCACTCCCCCAAATCTCTGTCGTGTTCTGTATCCCTGTTCGTGCTGTCTGCGACCCTCAACCGCAGTAAAGCGATTTTGCATGGCCGGGGCAATAAGGAGCACATGTGTGGACCGGAGCACGTGGTGCGGAATGCCGACACACGCGCTCAGCGAGCCCGCACTCACAATCCCTGTACATGTGGGAGTGTTTCATGTCCTCGATTTGAGAAAAACCGTCGATAGAACGAGCCAGCTTAGGATAATCAACTGCTTTCCAAGTCTCAAGGACTCAGTGTGTCCATTTTTAAAAAATACGTACTTTATGTTCACAAAATTCGACTTTAGAGAGAAAGCCTATCAATGCTTTCCAAACTTTTTAAAGTTTTGCATATTTGTCAACTAAAAACTGCCTTCACACCCCTGCCTGAATTTTTTTTACAAATTTATAATGGAAATAAATGTAATTACCAATTTTTATTTTAGCAAACTTGGGATATCCCTGAGCGTCACACATTGTTCTCATCACCACTCCTCCTCTCATCCCTCCAGTGAAATTCAGGAAGTAGTTCGGAAATGGGCAGATGGACAGACAGACAGATTGTCTGCTTTATTATATATAAGTTTTTACAACATTGAGGCTCATGGAAAAGCGTGGTGAGAGAGGGTAAAGGACAACGCGCTGACAGTCGGTTAAGCGGGTCAATAGTTAGCGGGAGGATGGGAGGGAACACACCAACCTACAAGGAAGAGGGTTAGGTTAGGTAAGGTTAATAGAGGTAGAAAACATCATGAGTGGACATGGAGAATGACAGGAGTTATTGGTGCACTGCTACTTTGAAGTCCTGGAGGGAAGGGTGAGGTTGAACTTCCTCTAGAACGAGGTTCGAGAAACGTGAGAAAAGTGGAACAAAAGAGTTGAGGTGTGCAGAAAGCCAAGATAACCGGGAGAGGGTTACTGGAAGAATGTGTGCATATCCTAGAGGAGATGGAGAGGGCTGGCAGGATGGCCGAGAGGTATTAGACCCTCTGTTTAGGGAGTTTATTTACAAAAAAGTCTGCCTTTTCTGGTGTGATTTTTATGATAAAGCATACCTTGGTGAACTAGAAACTGGGCGTCTGGTCGTTCAACTCCGGGGTGGCGTTAACGCACAAGCACCAAACATGTGTTTTTGATGCACGCCAAGCGAAACAAAGGAAAATCACGTTTTCGGCTCCTGTGACGTCAAAAATGGGCCCAGAGTGTATAAAATTTACTGCAATGATGCTTACACATGTCCTCTACTACAAATGAAAGGATAATTACGATAAAATCATCTTTCAGGATAACTTTTTACATTTTCGTTCCCAAAATAAACGATTTTTTTTTACGGCGTAGCCCATAGGGCAAAGCCGTCTCGAACAGTGTTTGTCCATCTGTATGTACCCTCAAACGTATACCAATCAGAGCTGAGGATCTGGTCACATGACAGAGTGATGTGATTACGTCTGATGTCATTACGGCAGTACGGCGGCTGACTCTCCACACTCCGGCATTTTGATTCCAATTTCGTTCAGGCCAAACATGTTGTCGAACCTGGCATGTATCACAATCATCATGCCGCCATCTTGTGTTTCTTGTGGGCCTAACACATTAGGCCTGTAGGCCTCTGCTGATTATTTGCGTCAAATTTCCATTGGCTCTGTTCTGGTCGCATAATAGTAAGGTTTTGCCAGTCAGAGCCAGTCAGAACGCCAGTCAGAACGCAGGGTAATCAAGCGTTACGTTACACAAATTACTGAAACAATTCGCTTTGTTTGGGTCGAGTGTGATGAGGGACCCCGAAAAATCTAATCATATGTCAAATAATGGAAGGGTTTAATCAAGCCCATCAGAATGCACATGTCCTGTACGTCGTAACCATGGTAAAAAAAACCCTTACGTTACGTAAATTGCAACAAAAATATCGTTACGTAATTTTTGAACGGCCCAACTTTGGGTTAAGCAATCCATGACCATGTGACGAATCAGCTCGTTCTGATCTAACCGTGGGGCTTGTGACGAGTTAATTTTTAGGTGGTGAAGCCCCTTCAATATTTGTCTACGTCCTTCCTTCCATCAGTTCATTTCATTTGTCTGTCAGCATTGAAGAAGAAGAACCTTTCTACCCCACCATGCTTAATTCTAAATTGTAATTCTAATGGATTCTAAAGGGTAATTCTAAAGGATTTCAAAGGGAAATTTTAATGAGTTTCAAAGGGTAATTCTATTGGGTTCTAAAGGTTTTTTTTTTTTTGGTTTTTTTTTGTATACAGAGTCGAGGCTCGTGAAAGAGCTAACATTTATCAAACAAACAAATCAAACAAACAAGCAAACAAAGTATATAAAAAGGTGAGCGGTCGACAAGATGGGGAGAGAAGGGGAGGAAGCACACAAACACAACATTTGAGAGCAGGGACATCGGGAGATGTTTTTGGAGGGAGAGGGCCTGGGGAGAGGCAGGATAGGTATAAAATGCAAGGACACCAAGGACTTCCAGGAAAGAAGTCAAAAGTCACCTAAAAAAAGTGGATTTGGGGTGGAATTAGCGGGGGTAGAAAAGATCAAGGTTTTGGATTGGGGAAGATAAGAGATGGTAGTGAACAGCCGTTTTAAAGACCTGGAGGGAGGAGTGGGATTGAAGAGAGTGAGGGAGTTTGTTCCAGAGGCGGGAGAAAAGAGGAATGAAGGAGTGAAGGTGAGCAGAGAGTCTTGATTTTGGCAGTTTAACCATAAGAGGGTTGCAGGCAGATCTTGTGCGACCTGCAGGAATATGTGGGGGACAGAGCCCAGAGAGAGCTGGGGGAGCAAGGCCGGAGAGGAGTCGGTAGAAGATGGAAAGACCACCAACCTGCCTGCGGTGATTAAGTGAAAGGCCCTCGGAGATAGCGTCATCGCGGGAGATTCCAATGATTCTGAACGCTTTGGTTTCAACAGCGTGAAGACGAGCTAGGTGTGAGGCAGGAGCACCAGCCCAGAGGGGAGAGCAGTACTCCATTGAGCTGCGGATGAAAGCCTTGTATGTGGTGAGGAGCACAGGTTTGCCAAGGAAGGACTTCGCACGACGGAGGATGCCCAGTCGGCGACTGGCTTTGGATGCCAGCTTGGAAATGTGGTTTTCCCAGGAAAGATCATGGCAGATAGTGAGACCCAAAAGCTTGAGTGACAGAACTTCTTGGAGAGGATTATTCAGAAAGTAGATGGGAGGGTTGTCCAGTCGGTCTTTTCGGAGAGACATCGTAAGAGTGTGAGATTTGTCAGGATTGAAAGACATGTTCCACTTTTTTGCCCAGTCTGTGATTTTGTCCAGGTCTGCAGAGAGTGAGGAGGCTGCAGACTGCCGATCTGAGGGATGAGGAATGGAGCGGCAGAGAGTGGAGTCATCAGCAAAGAGATAGAGAGGATTTTCAAGAGAGTCAGAGAGATCATTGATGAAGCCAGAAAAAGCACAGGGCCCAGAACACTGCCTTCGGGAACTCCAGCCTGAACAGGAAGAGGAGATGAGAGAAACCCATTCAGGGCCACATGTTGACTACGACTAGAGAGGAAGTCCGCCAGCCATGCGTGGAGATTTCCATGGATACCAAAGGAGAAGAGTTTGGTGAGCAGAGCGGGGTGCCAGACCGTATCGAAGGCACGTGATATGTCGAGGGAGACAGCTCTAATTTCCTGTTTGGCATTGAGGACCTCCATCCATTGTTGAGACAGCAGAAGCAGCATGTCCAGAGTAGAGTGACCTGGTCTGAAACCAAATTGATGATCAGAGATCAAACCATTGGAGAAGAGGAAAGATTTCTTATCCGAAGCAATGATGGATTCCATGACTTTGCTGATAATTGGGAGAAGGCTGATTGGTCTGTAGTTGCTAGGATCTGTTTTTGCACCTTTTTGTGCAAAGCAGTGATGTTGGCTGATTTCCAAGCAGATGGCAGTTGACCTTGAGCAAAAGAGAGGGTGAAGAGAACAGAGAGAGGGAGTGAAAGAGTGGAAGAACAGGATTTTAGGACCCGTGGGCTGATGCCGTCAGGTCCAGTTGCAGAATCAGAGTCGAGGGTTGACAGAAAGCTTAAATCTAATGGATTCTAAAGGGTAATTCTATTGGGTCCTAAAGGGTAATTCTAATGAGTTCAAAAGGGTAATTCTCAAGGGTTCTAAAGGGCAATTCTATTTGGTTCTAAAGGGTAATTCTAAATGGTTCTAAAGGGTTCTAGAGGGTATAAAGGGTAATTCTAAAGTATTCTAAATGGTAATTATAAAGGGTTCTAAAGGGTATTTCTAATGCATTCTAAAGGGTAATTCTATTGGGTCCTAAATGGTAATTCTAATTAGTTCTAAAGGGTATTTTAAATGGGTTCTGAAGGATAATTCTCAAGGGTTCTAAAGGGCAATTCTATTTGGTTCTAAAGGGTAATTCTAAAGGGTTGTAAAGGGTAATTCTAAATGGTTCTAAAGAGTTCTAGAGGGTATAAAGGGTAATTCTAAAGTATTCTAAATGGTAATTATAAAGGATTCTAACGGGTATTTCTAATGCATTCTAAAGG